>NC_133208.1:23874473-23959473 GCF_958299795.1 Porites lutea
GCATTTCGCTTCTTCGTTTGTCCTGAATAAGGAAAGTGCGTATCATGGGCGGGCTTATAATCTAGGGACATAGGGATGATTTTTATCTTATTACCTGTATTTTACCTGGTCGTTTGTTAAGTGTCGCGGCCTTTTGGTATGATAAAAGTTGTCCATTAACAAACTGAAGAGCCTTTTTGATTTTCTCGGTCAGAAAAATGCTTCAGTGCGCATAGAGTACGTGTGAATGAGTCAATGTTAAATGTGATTGTGCAAACCAGGAGGAGGAAATTCAACAAAGTGTGGACGTTATAGGGACTACATGAAATTTCAGTATTTGTGGCAAAACAGGCGGCGGCGTTTTTGTACTGTCAGGTGAGCGAGGCCAAGCGCGAAGTGAAAGCGGAGTATGAGACACGCCCGCTTCGTACTAAGTTCGCCCGAAAGACGAAAAAGAATAGCCTGAATTTCATCCGATTACTTCGAGTCGTTATTACTACCTCAGTAACGTCGTTGTTGAGAGGAGAAAACGACTCGAAGCAATCGGATGAATTTCAGGCTAGAAAAAGAAAGGAAAAAAAACACCGAGCCTGTTCTGCAGGCTGGCGACCCTTAATGACTGAACCGGAGAACAGAGTCTTCCTAGGATCTCCCAAGACTTGTCTAGAAAATAGCCTGAGTATCAGGCGTTTCTGGGGAAAAGGGGAAAAATGGAAGCGCCGTAGGAGGGCCTGATACTCAGGCTATCTGGAAAAAGTTTAAGCGACTCTGCCAGCAGGGTAGCCCAGCGCATGAATTGCATAGTGAAAGGCATTTTCTCAAAGCTCGTTTCCGGTTTTTGCTGGTTTGGTGTAGGCTGAATTCCATGCGATTGCTTCGAGTCGTTTTCTCCTCTCAGCAACTGAGATAGTAATAACGAGTCGAAGTAATCGGATGAAATTCAGGCTAGGTTTGCTGGTCAGTCGAGAGACTTAGATACGTCGCTAGGGGACTTGTGGCGAGTGTAAAGGTCTGGTTACCTCATATTGCAAGGCTTTTTAACATTTATAGGGCAGAAAAGGGTACAGTATATTCCAGCAAGCATATACAGTTCTTGGGGGAACGGGGAGCTTCCGGGTGATACTCTACGATAGCAACTTTCATGAGTTCGAAGACCCACCCATCTTTCAAGTTTACCCTTCTTTGACCGGTACCCGGTACATATTTCCCCGAACATGGCAACCTGCTATGAAACCGACGGCAGTCTGAGAAGAAAGAAAGCATTAACTGAGACAGCTGTTCCGAGAACGGCCGTTTTCTTTTAAAGTTCGTTGGTCCGCGTGCCTTTCAGTTTAGATCTATTTATTTTTCCTTAACTGGTTTGCTCTAGCTTCCGGTTTCTCAAGGCCCATTCTCCCGCCAATTTCACGCCGCAGCATCGCGATATCGGATCATCACAAGTCGGGGCTGATACATGCAAACGACAAACCTCTTTGCTTGAGAATATTGCATCCTTATTTTGGAAGGACATGTATCACACCATTGCTATTGCCCTTGGGATGATCAGTTTATTGCTGGCTTCAGTTTCATTAGTCTCCGCTTTAGACGCGGCGATCGTGAACACAACAAATGGCCCAGTTCGTGGAGAAGTCATCCCTTTGAATACAAACAAAACAGTCATTCAGTATCTTGGAATACCGTTTGCCCGGGCCAAGCGATTTGAAGCCCCTGAATCGCCAAAGCGATGGGAAACAATAAAAAACGCTACTTCGTACGGTGCTTCGTGTCCACAGCTGCCAAGCATATTGTTAAACAACTCAACAAAGATCGAAGAGGATTGTCTCTCAGTGAATGTCTTTGTTCCCCGCAATGAAGCACGAGGTGGTTCGCTGTTGCGAGTTATGGTATGGATATACGGAGGAGCATTTCAGTGCGGTACTTCAGCGTATAAAATGTACTATGGTGGGTATTTGGCAACTGAGGGTGAAGTTTTAGTCGTAACTTTCAACTATCGAATCGGTGTGCTGGGGTTTTTGTCTACGGGAACAGAAGATCTACCAGGAAATTTTGGGCTTTTGGATCAAGTAAAGGCGTTAGAATGGGTTCAGGAGAACATAGAAAAGTACGTAAACTATTTATTTTATACATGTATTAAGCCTGGTTTAATCAAGAAGGCCCGAAAGGAGCGCTTTTCGTATAGCCTAGGGAGGGGTATGGGGGGCCATTGAGAAATCCCGCGGGGTTTCTGTCTGGAAATAATATTATCTTAAGGGCTCTGAAAAGTGTACTTCAGGGCATTTTGAGCGACAAAGGAAGAATTTCAATTTGATTCTTGGCTTTGTAACTATTTTATTTAACTCTGAAAATGTAATGCTGTGCAATGTTTACCTCTGTTCCCGACCTTCCTATCTTACAACAGGGCAATGCTGATTTAGGAAAACTTGTGAATGTTGGATTGAGAAAATTAAAATTGTGTCAGTCTCAAAATATTCAGGATGAAAAAACGAAATAAACCAAAGTGTCTACGATGGTAAAGTAGCTTCCAACTTCATCAATCACATGCACCTCGGCTGCTTATCTTGTGATGCTTCATCAGCTCAAACTGTGACACCCCACACTCAGCCCAAACACACTTCTGTTCAAGTTTTCAAAATACATTGCTTCTGACATTCTCGCTCTTTTTATCCCTGTTAAACCTCATTTACGTTTTCATTTTTTGTTGAACGTAAAAATCACAAGTACCCGTTTTCAAATATTGATGGCAAAATGAGCAGTTCTCTGTTGTGGCCCAGAGCTGCCATTGGGATGTTGTTATAATTTCAGCTTTTTCCTTTTATATGAATGGTTTTAGTTATCTCATTTTGTTTATTTTATTTTATTCTATTCATTTTGTTTTATTTTCATTTCATTTCCAAAACAATTTAAAATGAGAAATGAAAGGAAATCAAAGCCTTCTGTTTTAAATGAAATTAATCTCAAAGCGATTAAGTCAATTGAACGTAAGTGAAATTAAAACAAATTGAAAAATTTATCACTGCCATAGACCAAGATGCCTTGCAGACTGAAGGAGATCCTGGGGCATGTTTAAGAGATGGCGGTGGGAAGAAAAATGAAAAATGCAACATTCTGGAGAGACAAGAATTGGTAGTGCAGAAACTGCACGCGAGCTTAGAAGTATCAAGGAAGGCCCAGAAGTATACTAGAGTGGGGCCCCGCGAGTTTGTGCAGTACGATGTGGAGGAACGCTCCATTGAAGGGATCATTAATGTACAAACCGCCATGCAGCAAGATATCTCAGCAATTCAATGCCAAATTTAATGGTAGTAACTCTCATTAACATTACCTAGCTCAGCATTGCCTTGTTGTAAGAAGGGAAGGTAGGGAGGTCAAACTAAATAATAAAAAAATATAAATAAATAATAAAACTACAAACACCTTAAAATTATATACTTTGAAAGTTAATTATTGTATTTTATGACAAATTAATCGCAGTGAAGATGGGAAATGCAACCTTGCAATTTAGTTTTCCCAATTCAAATCTTTTTGTTAGATTTGGAGGTGACCCAAATGATGTGACAATATTTGGCCAGTCAGCTGGAGCTTGTAGTGTTGGTCTTCATATGATGTCTCCAATGAGTGCAGGTCTTTACCACAAGGTTATTCTTCAAAGTGGAACAGCAGCCTCAACTTTTGCTAGTATGGACAACAAAACAGCAATTGAGAGTGCAAAGTAAGTTAACACATTGCAAGATGCTTTAAATTATTTTTATGTTCACCTTTCTTTAATTGACAGTTCTCCTACAATGGAGGTAAAAAGTGTTAGGACCTTCCCAGTGTAAAACTAAGTGTCACTCCCGCCTCCCATACCACAAAGTTGAATTTTGAGCAAAATGAGTGGATAGAAATTAAAAGGAGACAGAAAATTAACTCTACATGTAGATTCTGAAATCGTGACATTGTACGGCTGTACCCCCTGCTTTTTGAGGCATTATAACCTGTATCTCTCACTGTTTTTAGATCGACTGGCACAACATGATGCAATGAAAAATGCGTTGATGTCTTTAGGGAGACTTGTCATGGGTAATGGCAGCTGACTTAATCTACGTATGTGCTTGCGATAAATCATGTTGTAGTTGGTCTAATTCCTTTGAAATCCCATCCAAAACCCTTAAAAAATGACATAGTTAAAGTTGTTTATGGAGGTCAATAAGAAGCAATGTTTGAACTAAAGGTCCAAATGAATTTATACATTAACCTCATGGCTCCTCAGCTGAGCTGTTACAGTGTGATAAAGCAGGTATCTTTTTCAACCGTTTTAGGCAGTCAGCAATATCCTGACGTGATGGTACATGTCACACGGTGTACTTGAAAGGCTTGAGGTGCAACACCCATCTCTCCACCCTGGCCAATGGTTTGGACTTCGGTCCATAAATAGCCTCTAAAGCTTTACAGTCAGTAACCAGCTGAAATGACTCTAGCCCCGATAGATAAAGATTGAATCTCTCACAACCCCAGACCACTGCTAGCATCTCTTTTTCTATCTGGCTTAATACTGGCGCTCAACCTCACTTAAGCTACAGCTCGTGAATGCAACTGCTCCCTTTACTCCCCATGCCCCTGCACTAGTATTGCCCCAAGTCCGACAGAGCTCACATCAGTGACCATCTCAGTTGGAGCGTTCTTGTCATAGAAGGCCATATTATTGATGCACCTTAGCTGAAGTCTGCTTTAACCCTTTAAGTCCCAATAGTGACTAACGTCAATTTTCTCTTAACAATATCCATACAATGTCAAGAGATTAGGTAATGAGAATTAATGAAATGATAACCTGAGGGAAAATGCCCTGATCATTTATCAAATTCTCTCAACTCATTCATGAAGGAAATGTATGTAGATCAGTTTGGAGAGTGTGAATGTGGATGTTGGGGCTTAAAGGGTTAATGCCTCAAATGCTTCATTTTCCTCTTTGCCCCACAGCTGCCACTTGGTGTCTTGTTCTCTCAACTCTCGTAGTGGTTCTGCGGTTGTTGCAAAATTTGGCAAAAACCTCAAGCTGAAACTGATAAGTCCCAGGAAACTGTGCAACTCGGCAACACTAGAAGGGGGTCTGTTTCACGAACTGTGTTCTGACCTTTTCCTCTGTTGATCCCTCGCCATGCTGACTTAAAAGCAATCCCATGAAAACAATTTGATTGATCATTCCAATCTTGTACTTGTCCTTTTTAAGGGTCAGGTTTCTTTCCTGTAATCACTCTAGCAATGTCACCTGGTTTCTGTCATGTTCCTCAGTTGTCCATTCATATACAACAATGTCATCAGCTATGTTGGTGGCACCAGGGCAATCAGCAATTGCATGTCTAATGATGTTCTGATACTGTTCAGGAGCATTCATGTTCATACCAGTACTCAACCTCTTGTAACAATACAATGAATCACCGTCTGAAATTGTCTTGATATCCCTTGACCCCTCCTCAAGCTCAATTTGAATTGCTTCGTTGGCATACATCATGTCGAGACATATTACGCTCATCATCCTTGTTTGGCTTAGGAGCTATCACAGCTGGCCTGACCCTGCTTGTTCGGCCTAAAAACTTTCTTGTTGATGTCAAGGTTAAGAAGCTCGTCAATCTTTGTCTGGACTTTACCTCTTTCAAAGGGTAAGGGATCCACCTCGGTTTCTGTGCTTTTGTGGTAACTTCACGATTGATGTGCAACGTTAAGCTGGTACCCGCGGACAACTTGCCAACCCCAGAGAACACCTTTGAGAAACACCCCACAATACCATTGATATCACTGTCTTTGAAATATATGGTTGTTATGTTCACCAGTTCTGGTCCAACCTTCAGCACTTGTAGCCTTTTAGCAGCTGGGCTACCAAGCAAATACAGCCCTTCTCCTTGTATTTATACAAGAACAGTTTCCACTACTTTTTTCCCTTGCCACTCAATTGTAGCTTCAAATTTACCAACCACTGCTAAACACCCATTGCCATAGAGTTGATGACATGAACATTCCTGTCTTCTGGTATTAAATTTGCTCTGAGGCCACTCCTCACTAGGTTGTGAAACTGCTCCTCACCAAGCTCCTCAAGCCATTAATCTTCACTGCAATATTGTTATCTTCACTGGCCCTTTCCTCATTGTAGTTAATTGGCAAGGCAAGTGGTTCCTCTTCACTGTCGTAGACCACTTGATTAACTTGTTGGCCCCTTTTTTTAAAATTACATCCGCTGGTAGCACCACAGGATTGCCAATCATTTCTCCCACTTGCTCTTCCATCACTTAAACAATTTCCCTTTTCTATCTGCCTCATTGCTGCAACACGCTGCCCAGTGCCCTCTCTTGCCACACTTAGCACTCAACTTTCCTTTCCCAGGACACTCCTTGTCACATGAAATTGCCCAGATTTACCACACCCATATAGCACTTGTGCATGCCTTGCCCACTTGCCTTTTCTTGGCCTGCTCTGTGCTGCACCAAATTCACTCTGCTCTTTTCCTCTCCTCCTGCAATTTTGCTTGTCTGACGGCATGCTTTTTTCCACACTCTGGCTGTAGTCAAGGCTGCTGCAAGCTGTATGCTAGGAACCTCAAATAGCTTGGTCCGTAACTCTTGGGATGATACTTTCTCCAGCAGCTGGTCTCTTACTGCAAATTTGACCTCTTCAACTCCGTAGCCACAGTGTCTTGCTTGTTTCCTTAGTCGAAGCACGAACGAGTCCACATCTTTTCTGGGATCTTGACCTAGTTGGGGAAGAATGGCTTTCGTATGCAGCGTTTTCTTGCACGTGATAGTATGCATTCAGAGCACAAATGGTTTATTGATAAACGTCATCGGCTTGATCTTCTAGGGGAACAATTGTAAGATTCTCAAAAATATCCTGCATTCCAGAACTAGCCCGATAAAGTAATTGGCTTCTCGTACCTCACGGGATTTTGTAGGTGTAGGCTGGTATGTGAATCCTTGCAGCCAAATACGCCATTGCTCACTCAATTCCGATTTTGATCCTGAAATAACCATCAGTCCAATATTACTTCCGGCCATGTCGCCGGGAAATCTCATTAACTTGATCCTTGTGGCTAATGTAAATGTCTGAATGCCAGATCAGTCCTTGATGGGGGTGGATTATACACTCAGGGAACAAAACACATTTCAGTCAGCCATATTGTATTGTCACACTCACCCACAATGCATTACGAGAATGGGTTACACAGGCAACCCAATATACAATCACTACTGGATAATAGAGATTTTATGTTAATATTTCAATCTGCAGTGTTAAAAATGTACAAATTCTAATCCATGACTGTTGTCCTGCCAACAGAGCAATTGCAAACCTTCTGGGGTGCAGTATGGATGGATTAAAGAGCTGTTTGGAAAAAAAGAGTGTAACTGAGATACTTAAAGCCCAGAAAAATTTAACAAGTAGTATAACCAGTGGCCGACCATTCCTGCCTGTTGTCGATCATAAATTTCTTTATGGTGAGTTTGATAGTGTTATAAATAATTGTTTTTAATCATTGATTTTTTTATGGATTTGTTCTAATTTATTGCAGGCTCAGGTCCATCATGAAAAGGCCAAAATATAAATAACTTATTTAAACCTCATCCGTTCGGTCATTACAGGGAAATCTCAGGCCTTGGCCTTGATGTACATGTATTGAACGAGCGATAGCGAGTCCTCTGGTAAGAATTCATCAGGGGTGCTCCATAGGGGTAGTCCATGGACCGGGTCCACAAAGGTGTCCATAGGCTAGGTCCACAGGGGTGGTCCATCGACTGGGTGTCCATGTTTTGTATACGTTCATGTACAGTGTGCAAAGAAAGTCGTGTCCGATAGCCTGGGGCTAGTGGTTTTTGATATCGGGCTAGTGATTTTTCTTCTTAACTTGCCCAACAGTGCTGTTTTTTTTGGGAAATTCAAACTACAGGATTGTAATCAATCCTGCTAATTCAAAAGGGTTTGGGGGCTAGTTGAAGTGACTCGTGGGCTAGTACATGCTAGCTACAGCTTGCCTGAATGGCAGGCTGTAAAACTCACTTTCTTTGCACCCTGATGTATTAGTATGATATCATCACATCTTATTTCATAATAATGAGGATCACTGAATGTTTTTTGGGAAGATACAGCAACAGCAATAAATTTCCGGGCATGTATATAAAAGGTCTAAAATTTTATTGTATGAACATACCTGCTGACTCATAATATTGTTTCTGTATTTATTTTGCTCTAATGGTTAAATCTGCAGATCTTCCTTTCAATCTTCTAGTCAATGGAGAGTTTAATCAGACAGTTCCAGCTATGATTGGTGTCACTCAGAATGAAGGAGGATTTTTTGTTCTTGATATGAAAGGTTATACAGTAAATATCTTAAATGCTTAATTCAGGGCTAGCCTGCCCAGACATCAGGCAAATAACTTGTAACACTCACTTGTCAGGTAGACAAAGCAAGCAAGTCATCTTCTACATGTAACTAGATCATAAACTGACTCAAGAATGCTATGGCCCCGGACTAAGCAAAATTTGAGCACAGCTTGTCAGGACAAACTGAAATGTAACCGTTCTTTCAAGCCATATACATTCAGTTTCAATTATGTGACTACATTTGCCCTTTAAATGATTGTAATACCTGCAATACAGCTGTGTACTGTGTACTTAAGGTGCAAGCATGGTTATGGCAGGGAAAACGTTGCTTAAAAGTGAATTAATTTGAAGTTATTCATCACGATTATTCCAACTTGCTTACTTTGTTGAAAGCAAACTCTCCTGGAGTTGAATTTCTAAGAGCCTTTAATATTCAAGTTCAGAAAGAACAGAAAATTTCGTCATTGCCTGTTTACATCCTCCATAAAACATGAAATTAGGTATTTTTGCATTGTAGTTGTACAAAAACTACAAAGAAATGCAAAGTTGTTCTTTTGCTTATTTAATAACCTATTGCTTTTTTGACGTTTTCGTTGCCCTAGCCGAAGTTAGATCGGTCCCTAATGACTGGCAGTGGATGATTTGTCTTTCAATGTTTCTTCTTGTCTGTCATATTTTATATTTTGAACATTCCTTACTCTAGGCAGATATTATTACTATTATTATTATTATATTTTCAAATGATATGCTGTAAGTTTGTACTTCATTGTTAGTTGCATTTGTTTATTGTTATTAGGATTATCCCCTGGAGTCCCTGGTATTGAGAAAGGACTCAATAAAACATACTTTGACAAGCTTGTAAAGGATGGCCACTGGGTCGGAAACCAAACTCAGAAAGTCTTGGATGCTGTGATATTTCAATACACAGACTGGACAAACCAGACAAACCAGTTAGTGGTACGACAAAAATATATGGATGTCATTACAGATGCAATTTTTAAGGCTCCAGCTGCTCGCTCTGCACAGGTGTTTGTGAAAAACAAGATCAATACTTTCTTCTACTGCTTCGATCACTTTGGTAGAGCTGGTTTTCCAGAATGGGCTGGAGTTTTCCATGGTGCTGATCTTCCTTATGTGTTTGGAGCTTTTTACAAGGGATATAATGAAAGTCTTTTGCCCACTGAACAGAATAAGGAAATACTGTTCTCAAAGCAGGTTATTACCCTGTGGAGCAACTTTGCTAAGAATGGGTAAGTGTGAGAAATTAATTCACGCACACGTGCTACTGAATAATTGGAATCCTTAAATCTCTTGTAAGGCCATGTAAACCTGGTTTCCTCCCGTAAAATGATATCATAGCATATTTCTAGCAACTTTTACTAAAACTGAATTGCCTTCTCCAATACTTTAAATACTGGCTATGACCGTTTTTCTCCTTTACTGACTCTTTACCTCTACTTTTTATCCAACTTGTATTTGTCAGATTTTTAACGGTTTTAACTTGTATCATTCAATTTAGTGGAAGCTTGTGTGGCCGAGTGGTCAACACCTCGAACTCAGGAACTTGAGGTCCGGGGCTCAGGCCTCGCCTGTTGCGTTGTTTCCTTAGATAAGGAACTTTACTCCACTTTGTCCCTCCACACCCAGGTGTATAAAAGAGTACCGGCGACATTCTGCTGGCGGTAACCCTGTGATGGACTAGCATCCCGTCTATGAGGGAGTAGCAATACTCCTAGACATGCTTCATGCGAAGGAAACTAGGATAAAGTCCGGCCATTTGGGTCTTTGGCTCGTGTGCGCCTTTATCATTTTTTTAACATTCAATTTTTAGAAAACCAACTGCAGAAAATGTCTCCTGGCCAGAGTACACCCTTGGGGAAAAACAGTACGTATCACTGAAGCCTTCATCTTCCGTTCAAAGGAACATGCTTCCCGAAAAGATGGCCTTTTGGAACAAACTTGTTCCTTCTTTGGCAGAACTTGTTCCTACTATGATTCCAGTTAATCGACCTACAACTGCAGCACCCTTAGCGCCAACGGGACAAAAGGAAGCCATTACTGACAAAGGTTGGATATTCACTTCTGAGGATAATGAATTGAGAAGGGTCATTACTGCGGTTAGGTCTCGGGCTCAAGAAAGAACGTAGCCTACGTCGCTGTGGGTTAGGCATTCACAAGGGGAAGGGAATTGAAGAGGGAAAAAGACCGTGTTTGTTTACTATAGGCCCCAAGAGTACCTTGGGTAAAAACACATGAAATAAAGATTTAAGACAGAATCCGTCAGGAAATTGAGTAATTTTAATTTTCAGTGGACAAATATCACCAAAGAAAATTTCTTATGGGAGCCCGAGAAAATAAATGTCAAATTTAAGAAAATGACATCTTACACATGAAATGTTCAGAATTTTACCTGTGTTTTCACAATTCTTGAGAAGTTTGAAATTTATTTTCTCGGACTGCAATAAGAAATTTTCTTTGGTGTTACTACAGCTGACTAGTTACATCTTTAGCCCGTGAAAAATGAAAAAAAAGAATGGAATATTCCTTAGATTATTCTCGTACAAGGTTTTTGTCTACTAAAAATTTAAATTACTCAACTTCCTGGTGGATTCTGTCTTAATCTTAGGAGTTTGTTTTGTTTCAATCCAGTGTTAAATTTGTTGATTACAACGTTGAATCCTTTTACTGCACCGGCCGTCCTCTCTCAGGCTTTATTCTTGTGGTAAAGAAATTAATCTTGTGTCGTATTTGGATTGTTTTTTTTTATTATTTTACTTTTCTTCTGCATGCAACGTGTACATGTATCTTACTTGTTTCATAATAATTAATTTAGCATTATTTTTTTGCAGGAACGGAGAACGCTTTAATCGCTGTAGTTACAGTATTGGGGGTTCTTCTCATTGTTTTTTCAATAGTTATATGGCGCCTCAGAAGAAAGTTGGTAATTACCAGTTCCGAACCAAATTTAACAACGAGGCTAATATAGTGGTGATATTTCTACCAATACTGTTCTATTAATTTTCTTTTAGTCAACATCATTGTTCAAGCATCAATTTAATAGTTAGGCCCCGTGCATATGGAGAAAAGTTGTCCCGGGTAGAAGGATCACCCGCTCAACCGAGCTACCCTGGATGAGCGAACTTTTCATACAGATACACAATAGCGACTTTAAGATCCAACGACGCGGACCTCGACGATAACGTCGAAAAACGATAGATTTTATAAAAACAACAACAAGTTTGCACGTGCACGCTTTTTTTTACATTTCTTTGTCCGTTTTTGCACGACTATACGACGTGAAAATGCCTAATTTCACGTTTTATGGGGTTCGTAAACAAGCAACGACCGTCACGAAATTTTATTTCCCTCTCTGAACTTGGATATGGTCCCTCGGAATTCAACTCCAGGAGGGTTCTCCTATATTTGACAAAGTAAGTGGACAGGAATAATTGCGATAAAGACTGAAAGAACGCAAATTCACTTTTTAAGCGACGTTTTCGTTGTCGCCGCGTCGTTGGATCTTAAAGTCCCCAATGATTGTCCTTGCAAAACACGGCAAACCTTTTAATTGAGAAACAATATCATTTAGTTGGCTCGGTTAGAAGGTTGACCCACCAAGTAGGGTAAACCTTCTATGATGATAGAGACACCCTTCTATTCTCCATCACTTTGGCTCGCCCAGCCGGATCAACTCCGTCAAGGCAAGTTTTAGGGGCTCTTTACATGGAGGGAGGAAGATCCTAGTACCAAGAAGATCCTAGAAGGTGGATCAACTTCACGTTGGGTTTACATGCAGAAATTTTGGTCCGTGTGGTACACAAATATGGAATGTTTGAGAAGAAATTCAAAATGGCGGGCGACAAAAACAAACATACAGTTGGGGGCCTTCTGCTCTCTTTACTGGCGTTAATAACAATAACTACCTTTCAGCAGAATTATCACAATAATCAGCTCGTGGTAACACCAAATGAAATGATCGGCCTTTATTGCCGTTATTAGCCACTGAACGACCCGCCGTTATCTTTGTCTGTTTTTTCCCTAGTACTAGGATCTTCCTAGCGAAGGCAGTTTACATGGTGCTAGGATCTTCCTACCTGTCCGCTAGGAAGATCCTAATACCAGGAAGATCCCAGCACTATGGACAAGTACAGCCCTTTGCATGTAAACCGAGTACAGAAAACATATGGCGCTAGGATGATCCGCCTTCTAGGATCTTCCTGGTACTAGGATCTTCCTACCTCCATGCAAACAGCCCCTTAGACAGTCAGTGCTGTTAGGTTGGGTTGGGCCAAGGGGTCAACATTTTTCTCTTATATTCGATCGCGAAAATGGACTTGGCTGGGAGGATTACCCTCCCACCCGGGACAGGTTTTCTCCATATCAACAGGGCCTTAAGTTAGTTCTAACGAACCTGGTCAAACTAACAGGCTAACATAGTTGTCTCGGCAGTAATACAGTTTACGTTTTATCTCAAGATCATTCAATCTACACTATAAATGAATGGAAAACAGTAAGTTATTTCTTTTTATAAAATAACTAAGATAGTAGGCGCGTTCTGACTGGTTAAAAACCAATGGTTTATTGTGCCGGTAAACTCATAGAAGCTTTTCATACAAGCTTTTCCTCGCGTTCTCCCAACGTCCCGCGTGGGTCATCACGCCGGTAAACCCATAGAAAGTGTGGTCTATTGCTTAACTAACCTAGTCCAACTAGCGGGCTGACTCAGTTATGATATTGGAATGAAACTGATTCTTAGTTTACTCAGCTCCTGAGTACGTAGTTCAATCGTGGTCAAACTAAATATTTGAGTTCAGTCATTTTTGTGGGAGATTTTTCGCTAGGCGGAATGGAATTTCTGCTCCGAAACAGCAACTGCGGTAATACTGGTGTCACGTATATATGATTCGTTCCAATATTACATTAATTTTCGAACAAACACAGAGCCACTAAAGGTAACTACGGCTGTAGGGTGGACTCGCGCAGGTATGAAAATTGCGTGTATCCTGTTCACAGCCCCATGGTCTTTTTCACATCCATAGAAAGGAATTTTATTTGCACTCCTTTCAAAGGTTATAAATATAAATTAGTAAATAAATAAAATGTGGTTATATAGATTAAAGTACAAGAAAAGAACTTTCGATTTATCCCCTTCCAGTTAATGGCTGTGGGCAAAAACAGAAGAATTTCTAGAGGCTTTATCCCTTTAAATAACAGTAACCAAAAAAAAAACAAAGAAATTGAGAAAGGCGTACTTTTATTACTAACGTCATAATTAACATTCTGATCAGTTCATAACAAAATCGTACGTATCTACTGTCTACGGACACCTATAAAATGACTGACAACGTACATAAGCAAGCAAATTACAGACCAAATCATATCGGAATCGCCATTACAACCAACTTCCAGGAGCACCCAACGACTGTTTTCCGTAAAATATCTGTTCGGAGAAGGAAAAATTGCCTAGAATTTTCTATCACTTCAGGACGGCTAAAAACTTCTAGATGACCGTTCCATTCACGTAAAATTTTCGAGGCTTATCTAATAAATGTTTTTAAGTTTAATTTTTCACAATTAACTGCCCAGGTTTGGCTATTTTTCGTCTGAAAAAAGAAAAAAAAAAAAGAAACTTAAAATTTTCGGATTCAAAAATGTGATGGAGAGAGGAATCAGAAAAGTTCTTACTTTCGTAACATGTTAATTGCATCTAAATTATCGGCAAATCTACGGCCGTCGTCCAAAGAGGGGGGCGCGGCACCGGTTTCCTCCTTAATACATTGAAAACACCTTTTAGGCTATCCACAACACTTTTAGAACTTTATAAATGCTTTCAAGTGTCGCTATAAAATTTGTATCTGTTCGGCCATCCTAGGGCAACTTGAGTCTTTTGGAAATTACAAGGGCTTCAGTGTTATTTCACCGTTGATTTTATCTTCCTGTTACCGAAAACTTGGACATGGTAGATCTCTATGCCCGCTTTATGTACTATACTACTAAGAGAGGTATCGGGTCGTTTCGCCCGAAGGTCGGTTCGCCCGATGTGTATTTGTCGTTCTTTAAGCCTGAGAACATGGACAGACAGTGGCTGTACTTGTGGAGTCCAAGTTTAACTAAAGTAACATCTCGGAGAAGTAGGTTCACAGCTTGTTCTAGAGTGTTGTATTTCATTGGGCGAATCTTCTTAAGTCCAAGCTAATCGTCCTTCAGCATGAAACCGGCAACACGTATCGTAACTTCATGCAGTGAATTCTATTCCAAAATGTAGCTGTGATCGGTCCTCTTCCGGGAAGGGAACTTTCGTGGTTCGATTCTCGTAAGCGACCACTAAATCTTCGCATTCTGGGTAGTCGCTCCCGAGAGGTTTGACTGTAGAAACTGGCTTCGAAATTGGGTGACAAAAATATTTATTAGCACTGAAAACAATAAAGAAACATTTGGAAAAGGATAAAAAAACAAAAAACAGAACCTGTTAATTAGTTTTTAAACCCTGAGGTTTACGGTAACAAGTTGTGGTAAAATATGTTTTCTTGCAAGTTTTCTTATGTCTACAAATACCTGTACTCTTATACCTTTTACGCTCCTTCACTGTTTCTTGTCTCAGACCAAAATAGCTGCACAAAGCCATGAAAAACTGGCAGTTGGTTTTGGCGCTATTTTTGCTCGTACACGACTTTTTCCGAAACATTTCACTATTTGGCGGGGTCAAGGTGTCATTTTGGGGGCAGACTTTTGAGGAGGGATCAAGATAAACAAGCCTTGTGTCCTCTTTTTTGATGGCCCTCATATTATCGTCAATCTTCTCCATTAGCCTGTTACCCACAAACCACACCGGCACAGCGTCGCTGTATTTTTTCTTTAGCACTTTCCCGATGTCTTGAAAAGGAGGCAGTATCTTCCAGCAGGTCTTCACATGGCATGCTGTATTGAAGCCATGGCATTTACACCAGGTAATAAGACTAGATCGAACTATCTGTAAAGGGAAAGAGTTGCATCCTTTTAAATGACGCTGCGGCTAAATGGAAAAGCTTGAAATGATTAGAACACATGCCCATAACTACGATATATCCCGTAATTATAGCATAAGACTGTCACCATATTTGGTTCACGCCAAGATGTGCCTTGAAAGAGGAAGACAGCTTCTGAATGACATTAAGGCTACATTCATACTACGCCACACAAATTTTTCACCGGCTCAAAAAGTGTCCTGGTCCCGTTTAACAAGCTGTTTTAAAATCGTTTCCCCAGACTTCCCCCCATGTAGTCCATGTAAGTAGCCTGAATTTTAGACGATTACTTCCAGTCGTTTCCTCCTATCAGCAACGGAGTAAACGACTCGAAGTCTCGTGCTACCATGGGATTTGAAGACAGTCTTGGAATCTGGATTCCAGGTACTGGATTCCCGTCTTTGTCAGTGGAACTTGGATTCCTGATTCCAGTCGTTACTGGGATTCCGGATTCCTAGAGCTGTATTCCGGATTTCAAAGTCCCAGGATTCCGGATTCCACAAGCAAAAATTTCCCTAATTCCGGAATCGGAATTCCCTTATATAGGACGACAGACTGTCTTGAAACTACAACTACCGTACCTCTCTTCCTACTCGGTTGTTATGCCTGTTCACTGCTGTCCGAGCGTCGATTCCAGTTTCTAGTTCGTCGAAAAATAGCCTTGTCTGGTTCATTCCATACTCAACATTATCTCCACATCCTAACTGCCCCAACCGACTATTAGATACTCGACGTATCACACAATAGCATCCCACTATATTATACCGGCATTTAAGGGTCAATTCGTAAGTAATGGCGGCGGCGCTGATGGCGTGGAGAAAGGCTGTCTCTGGAGTGGCTGTAAGGAAATGCAAGAAATGGAGAGATTCTAAAAGTGTTGGAGACGGATAAGATTTAAAGTGTTGTGGGATTTCAACATACAGTGCGACCATGTAATGTATAGAGGCTAGAAGACCGGATATTATCGCGCGGTTGTGGGGAAGGAGGATAGAGTCTGTAAAATAATCGATGTTGCCGTACCCGCTGACTGCAGAGTTAACTCAAAGGGGGCTATGCGGAAAGTGGAGGTAATACTGGTTGTTGTAGGAGCTTTGCAATTTGGGGGCAATTTGAATAGGTTACGTCAGCATATTGGTTGAAGGATACGACCAGGGCACGTGCAGAGAGAACGGCTTTACTAGGAACTGCAAGAATGGCTGTACACACACTAGGAACGGATTATCCGTCTGAGACTGGTTATCCCTTGGATAATTCGTGTCAGGCATATTATACGTCTTAATTTGAAAATGGAATGTTCTTAATTTTATGTGGACAATCCGCCTGACTTTATTCATCTGTTTTTCCGTCAATTTTGACTGATTTAAAAGATGGATTATCTGTCTCTAGCGTGAATAGTACGGTACTGTACTGGTACGGCAACATCGAAGGCGTCCAATATCACCAAGAGTTCTTGAGATTTGAGAGATGGCCAGACCCTTGTGACCCTTGGTTACTGGTAACCCGCTCTAAGAGTTTGGTTGTACATGATGAAGATGATGATGATGATAGAAGTATACGGTCATGAGAATTTTATTGTCCTTTAATTATGAGCTAAGACGGAAAGGAACCCCCTGGCCCGCATAGATGAAAATGAATTACCAGTGGAGGTATTTGATAAACTTGTTCTCAATTGCATGCTAGTCCATCACAACGAATCTCAAACAGGGCTGGCATAAAATTTCACTATTTAGCGTCTTGGAAAGGGTGTCTTTTTGAACAGAAGGGTCACGATGAATGGTCTAAATTTGTGGTACCAACGATGTTTTTTCCTAAACAAGCAAATTCAATAATTCTGGCTGAAAAAAAAAAATCCATCTTGTTGGAAAACAAAATGAATCATGACCGTCATAAAATGATCTCTCTTGTCTTGAACAAGGAAGCGAAATGAACGATTTTTGTATTTAACACGGTCTGCAGGGTTTTAAGGCCTCGGCCGTACACCTCTACTCAAATTTCCCTTGAGTGTCTCCCTCCGCCTTCCCAGCCCTCCCCCCCCCCTTCCAGAGATATCACAAATATACAAAAATATTCTTACCATGAGGAAGTGTGTTGTTGAAAAAAATGGGCAACTTTCGATCAACGCGCTTCCAGTCAAATGTACAGTTCCACCAGGAGCTATCATTCTCAAACTGATTTCTGCATTCCTGAATTCCACGATAAGCCCCTAATTTTAAGATATTCAAAGGCGGAGGATGTGCTAACTGTAAAATAATATAAACCACGTAAGAACACACATTTATTTAATAAACATTACGTTCCTAAGAATAGTTATTTCATGTCAAAGAGGATTTGACTATACGTTATTGAATGTGCCGGCCTCCATTTGGTGAAAAAAAGCTGCCCATGCGAACAAAATTATGATAATCATGATATCACTCGATTAAACGCCGCACCCAATCAAAAGGATGAAATAATGGAACTAGAGCTTATCTCGTGCGAGGAGCTATAAAAACAAATAAACATATAGAGAGCCTTATCTCAAGGTTTCACGTCTCTCTCCTCCGCAGAGGGGCCGCAGAGGCATCTTTGTGTTGTGGGAAGGCTGCGGAGAAAGAAAAACAGACCGTGCCTTTTCCCTCTTCCGATCGTTCCCCGCGCGCTTTCTATTTTTTCGATTATTGCTATTTTTATAGGGATACCGAGCGGGAGCCTCTGCGGAGGAGAGGGGTTTCACATGACATGCGGCGGCCATATTGGTGCTCCAAACAAATGCTGTGGGAGTTGAACTCTTTCGGCACGTAAATATTGTTTTTGTTGTTGTTGTTTCAATTACCTTATCTTGCATAGATACTGGTCACGTGAGTAAAAACACTCTAAGGGCCTGTTTACATGGAGGGGGGGACCCCGGTCTAGTGGGGTTGGTTTCTTTTGTTTTCACGCTCTGGGGGACACAAAACAAAAGAAACCTACCCCACTAGACCGGGGTCCCCCATTCCATGTAAACAGGGTCTAAAGGTCGAAGGTTTAGTGTCATTGTATCACATTTCAAAATAAGGGAAAACATAAATAGAATAATATAAAGGCGTACCTCGTGTGTTTTGTTGCTGCGGAAAGAAAGAATATGTTAGCACAATTCCATCGCCTAGCAACGTCAAACTTTGCGTTAATTTAGTTGAAATAATCAGTTAAATCATCTTTAAATTTAAAATCATCTTTTTATTTCGCTGTCGCTGTCACTTATAATTACCTCAATTGTATTATTATATACTTCCAGTATCAGTATCCTATCTTAGGGCCTGTTTACATGGAAGTGGGGGACCCCAGGTAGGTGGGGTAACCCGCCTGCCCATATAGTCTCGCAAATTAATTTGATCATGATTACATAATAGGTGGGGTAACCTGCCACATGTCACGTCACTTACCTGGGGTCCCCTACCTCCATGTAAACAGGCCCTTACTTAAATCTATAATTAGTTTTCATTTTTATTATTCTTTTTATTCAGTTACTATTTTTTTCCTTTGCATGCAACACCATCTATATTAATGGCAGTGCAAAAAAGTGTTGTTATTATATGGCCTATATGTGGCCAAGATATGCCACTATATATACCTGGGGAAGATATTAGCAATATAAGTATGTACCGCCCGAAAGGGTAGGGTTTTGCGCTGTATTGGTCCGAAAACGGGGGTAAACTTTGCTCATTTTGGTCTGGAATCGGGTATGGTTTTTATTAGAGAACTAGGGGAGTGTACGAACGTTTTTACTGCTTCAATTCCAAATATGAGTAAGAAAGAAGGAGAGGACAGAGACGACAAAAACCAACCCTGTACATGTATATACATGTATCTTCGGAGGGTACTCCTGAGAATTCTTGGTTGAAGTGTGCCGCCCGGTTCTCCAAATCCTGACCCTATATCAGACCAAAATATGTCATTTTTCACTCCCGTTTTCAAACCTGGCCTCTAAGAAATTATTTCATCATAACTTAGATCAGAACAGGAAGAAAAGGAATTCGCATATTTCTTTTTCTTTCTTAATCATTTGGAATTGCAACTATAAACTTTGCAAAGGAAAATTTAAGAGACTGCTGGCAGTCTACTTCTTTAAAAAGCTTCCGTTCCAAAAAGACACCCTGTTGTAGACCCCGAGTCAAGATCCTGAAAATCCCGAAAAAATTTTTTTTGGAGACCGACCTCCCCCTTATCTGAAGCCTGGATCCGCCATTGAATACTATTTTAAAATACGCTGTGGCTATATAGCCTGCGTAGCAAGCGTTTCCGTGCGCTTTCGGAGCAAAGAACGTGGAACGAGAGTCAATTTTCGCGCAGCCAAAATAAAAAATGCCGTTCAGGAGCTCGTCGTTCCATGGTCTTTCTTTGCTCCGAAACCACACGGAAAAACGCTTGCTACGCAGGCTATATTTCAAAAGGATTTGACAGAGTCTTCTGTGATTACCTCCTGCTCAAGCAAACGTTTATAGTAAATCTGTCAGGTTATGCTACTGGCCCTGCCAACAGAGGCCTTTCGGCGCAGTAGTAAGGTTATGCACCAGTTAAGCTTAAAGCTCTAGGTAATATAAATTACTTACTGGTATGTACGTTCGAACGGATGCTGCGAGAACGCGCCGCATGCGTCTACCACATCCTTTGAGACCAAGGCAGCTAGAAAAAGAAACAAACTCGCAGCCAACATTATACTCAGAGTTGTAGTCTCACTCCTGAACTCGTCTTAGCCGTCTGACTGAGCGAGGTACTGACATACGACTCTTAAATATGAATAGGGGTACATTTGACTGTGTGCCAAATAACTCACAAAACTCTGCTCTGTTAGCTTGTTGATATTTTCTTTCACCTACGTGTTGCTTGCAGTGATGAAACGATCTGTCCCCCATAATAGCCTTTTAATGAATTAGTTGACCGCTCGTCGAAAGGTCACGAAAGAAAAATCGAAAACACCATTGTTAGCCGTGACGCGAAAAGAAGGGCAATGCGTACGATCTCTTTTTTTGGCGGGACCACTAAGACGATGCACTAAAACAAAAAGTTTCTGCTACAATATATGGTGCTGAAGCCCGAGTGCAGTTCCTTGTTTAGTCCAGACGGGTGTGTGCCACTAAACTGGCCGGGGTAACACGATGGCATTCTGTTGTCAGAAAACAGGCGCGGATCTAGGATAAATGAGTCCCCTTTCCTGGTTTTTCGAGTTATTCCTTTAGGATATTGGCCAGATTTCAACTTGGAAAGTGTTTTTATTATGAAAAATAAATTTGTCATGAAAAATGTGTCCGATTTCGTTAAAACAGTCGAAACTGGTGTGGATCCACGCCAGGAAAACTTAATCACGTTAATTGCCGGAAATTTAGTAATCAACTGCAAAATAAATAAGATACGTCGGACAGAAATCAATCAACGTCCGGAACTTAGCCAGTGAGCAAGCTCTCCATTTGGGGGAATCGCGAGGAGTTATGCGAGAACAACACGCGAAAGGAGACGCCAGTGCGAGAGGCGGAGAAATCCGCGCTTCTCTCTCGCGGTTTCGCCGCTCGTTCGCGCGTTGTCTTGCAGCTCGCTTAATTGGATATCATAAATGGAGAGCTTGCCAGCAGGCTTTCCGGAACTCGAACTAATCATCCATACAGACATATAGAGCAAGGGAAATTGTTGTAATAATTACGGTATCCAAATCTTGCTGTCTAATTAACAAAGACCAATGAACAGTAATACCAAAACAGCAAAGAACAAAGCGACTTGAATACTCGGGAATGCTCAGGTCGCTTTGTTCTTTGCTGTTATGTATAGCCTGCAGGCCTAGGCTTCCTTGGATGGAGCTTGGGTGTATGTGTAACATCCATTTAGACACCTTTATGTCGACCCATATAAGGGAATCCGGATTCCGGAATCCGAAAAATTGTTGCGCGTGGAATCCGTAATGCAGCTCAAGGAATCCAGATTCCAAGTTCCTCTGACAAAGAATCTGTAATTCAGTGCGTGGGAACCAGAATCCAAGACTGTATTGGATTCCCCCCACATAGGGCGAATTATGCTTGGTTCAATTTTAAGATGGGGTATTTTCCTCTACTTATTAGCATTGTTCAGGTTTTAACAAAACAAGGAGCATAAATCGACTTTAGCTACGCTCTTTGCTGCAATCTGGAGACGGCTATCTATAAACAATGGGAACGGGGAATTCCGGCGCGCGAGGAAGGGCTTCTCGTGTAAATTAGTAAATAAATGAAATATGGTTATATCTAGATGAAAGTAGAAGTAAAGAATTTTCGAATTATCCCCTTCCAATAAAGTGCAGTCCGGCAAAAGCAAAGAATTTTGGGAGGGATATTATTTTAAATGATATGAAAAAATAATAAGAATAATAATAAGACTGAACAACCACTTCGTCAGGGCTTTTCCCTTAGGGCGGCAAAGCCCTAGGGACGAGGAAGACAAACAAAATTTGGTGACTTTTCGTCTCATCCGAAAGTGTTGGCTACCCTCATGGCTCCGGCCGAAAGTTCGAGGACATCAAGTAGCCTTGTTTTCATAGAAAATTATAGGGGACGTTTTGTCTTAATACCGAAAGTTTTAGGAGACCTTTTTTAAAAAATAATCGCAATATCTTGATCATTAAAATGTGAAAACACAACCTCCGTAAATTGCAGGTTATATAGGTTATCGCAGCCTCCTTGTTCATCCAGTACCCAACTAAGATCCATTCCACTCTTTTACTTTTCACGGGATCATTTGCGGTCCATGTTGAGGATCATTCACGGTCAAGGATCATTTGCGGTTGGGGATCATTTACGGAACTGTAGAGCATGTAAGTACACGTACAAACCACTTGATTCCTGAATTCTCCGCGAATTTTGGACTTCATTTTGAAAGTATTTGGCGTTAACACTGTGGTGTGATTACCCGTCTGCGTTCTGTCCGTTCTGCTTTTAGTATGACACGCAGAAAGCATAAACGTCAAAATTTCTAGTGGGCTATGCATCAGTAGCTTATAAAACCTTTACTTACTATGTAATTCGGAACGGACGAGAGTTTTTAATTTTCAGTAGTGCCCAGCGTGGATTCCAGTATGCGTCTACTGAATCCTGTGAGGCCAAGGCAGTTAAAAAAAGAAAGAAACCTGCAGAAAACATGACACAATCAGAGTTGTAGCTGTTTAGGAATTCTTCATACGATTCTCACGCTACTTGTCTTAGCCGACTATAGGAGGTACTGACATATACGTGTTTTTATATGAGTCGGGGTACATTTGACTGTGCCAAATAACTCTCTAGATTCTGCTCTGTTGGCTTGTTGATAGTATTTTCTTTCACTGACATGTGATATGACGCGATGTCTGATTTCTGAATATCCCATTGATTGAGGTCACACTAGAGACTTAACTATGGGAAAAGTACTTACTTAACGTCTTTGTTACGGGACAGTTTTAGATTGCAGACAAACTGTCAGGACTTTACCGTAGTAAACCTGACAGGTCCACTTGAAAACGTATTTGAAACGTTTCATACGTTTTTTTTCTTTTGCCTGGCCGGTAACGCTAGAGTGAAAATTTAAGAAAATGATGACATGCCATGAGAATGAGAGCTCAAAGCATTAGTTTCTGAAAAAATTTGAAGTTATTTTCGTGTCTTCAGAAAAAGTAAGGCAAAAACCCAAATAGAATGAGTTCATTTTCATCCGGTCGGTTCGCAGTGTATTAATTAAACCAAACTGCTCTATATCTATAAAAATACTACAGATAACAAAATTAAAATACCTTTTCAACAGAACTCTACCATGTTCAAGTCCTCGTAGCACCAATTTGGTGTAGTTTTGATAATTTAACTCTGTTCGGCCGCTCTAACTAAGTTCAATGGTATTATTGGCCTAATGAAAGGAAATTTCCGATACGCTAAAGCTTTTCTGAGTACGAACGTGACCATTGGTAGCACTAAGTCTGATGACATTGTTATTGCTCATGGAGTTCTGCAGCGATCGGTGCTAGGTTCTCTTCTATTCAGCTGTCTATTTCTCTTCTTTATTAATGACTTCAGTAATTGCAGCAAATTATTTGACTTTCACATTTTTGCAGATGATACTAATTTATTTTATTCCAATCGTAGTCTAACTGAACTAGAGGATGATGTTTTTTATACCGTTTCCCTTCGCAATCGCGACAAACTGTCAACAAAACGAGCAAAGTTTAGATAAACCAGTGAACCAGTGATAAACTAGAGATATACCCACCTATTTTTTTAGTAAAACCTATTTTTTTGGTAAACCCGATGGTTATAGGTTCTTTCCGCCGTAGTAATGGAGATCAGCCAAAGTAAAGTTTACCATGGAAAACTGAAAAATAACGGTCACAATTACGCTGCTGTTTACTATGGTAAACTTTCTCTAGTGTGACCTCAACCATTGTCGACTGTCGTGATTTCTTTCATTCAACTCCAGGGGGACTTTCCCATTCAATGAATGACTTTAAAAATTGAAGTAGAGGCCCGAGTAAAAACAAAAACCAAAACCAAAAAAAAAAAAAAACAATACAATTTCTTTTTGTGGCGGAGCTGCTAAGACGACGCACTAATAAAAACAAAAATTTCTGGCACTATATAAAGTGCCTGTAGCCCGAAAGAGGGGGCGGGGGGTGGCTTATTTGGCCTTAACAGGTATGTGCTCCAACGAAAATGGCGAAACGGCTGTCTACGGCTACAACCCCGCTCTGTTTTGGGTTCCTCCGGTGTCGTGTTGATGTCTTGCAAAGTTAATTTTCACGTGGTATGATCAGCTTTGCAGAATATAGTATGTGCTCCAACCTCGTTCTGGGAACGACGTTGGTATGTGCCCCTGAACATTCAACAGTGCGGGATATGCATGGTCTTCAGGGTCTTGAGTCGTAACCCTATTTAGACCGGGGGGGGGCTTTGTAGACGGGTCGTAACTGTTCATTTACTGGTTTCGGCGTTGGCATTAAATCCTAGACCAGCTGTATTTATTAAACCTCTACTTATTTTTACCTATTAATTTCCATGTTGTTATTAGTTTCTTTTTTTTTAAAAAAAAGTAACTCTATAAGCGAAATGAAATGAATCACGATGATAAAAACAACAACAACAACAACAATGATCGTTAAATATCGTCAAATATCAACGCTTGTTAAAAACCTCCTAAAAGGTATGACAAGCACCACTATCATTTTTTACCCAGACTTTGAGCTACTTTGATGATCGAGCAAGTCGAACGAAACAGCACTGCGTTTACCTGATAATTAATATTTGATTCTTTTGAAATAAGTCATTATATACGTGAAACAATAAATTTTGTTACAAGGGAAAACAAAAACTTGTCAGAAATCCCGTTTCATAGCCTTTCACAGCTACTAGACCAAAAGGGGCAAACTGGCATTGCTGCTGACAGAAAACTTAATCGCGTGAATTGTGAATAGCCGGAAATTTAGCATTCATGGGAAATCCTCTCTGCAGTGTCAAAATAAATACTACTTGAGGCGGAAGTCAGTGAAGCTCATAACGTAACCATTCATCCATTCCGAAACTCGAACTCATCATTCACTGATCATTAACCTGAATGCAGGTGTTAAATCCACTCAGACACCATTGTTGTCTCTGTCCACTTAATTTTCAGTAAGGTGCTTTTCAGGTGAGGAAGCGAGCCAGCTATGCAGTAAAATACTATTGCAGGTTTAACTTAAAGAATCAAAGGGTCGGTTACTTAAACGAAGTCTAACTTTAAAACTGGCCCAAAGACTTGCTATGAGATAATGGTGGCCTACGAAAACTATTTAAATACCCTCCACTAACTGTATTTGTAATATCGGTTATACTCTCGGTAATCAGCTTGCTCCAAAATGGATGGAAAAATATAATATAAGCTCCCACTCCTCCCTCCCTCAAAACGAGCATATTGATGACCAAATTGCGGTTTTACTAGTCCGGAAACACCATATCTTCTAAAACACTTTCCATTAAAGATGATTTTTAAAACTTCAATGCAACAGGAAATCTACTCATTTTGTTGCCCGTAATCATGTTATCTTCTCAGCTGATGAAACGGAGTTGGCGAAGATAATCCCATTCATCCCCCAGAGTCACGTATCTGAGGCACGCAAATTGTTCATATAAACTTTGGAACGTGTGGACCAAATGTTTTTTTTGCCTATTTAAAAGAACCTCATTACTAGGTTTCCTTTGCTTGGCAATATCTAAGGCACCAAATATGTCGCGAAATTTGGGAGGATAAAGATGTTCTGGATACAATAGATAGCGATAAGGGTGGATTAGGTTAAGTAACCACTTAGATATGTAATGAATGGTGGTGAGATCTGATTGGGATAAGGAAATATTAATTGGCACCTATTCAAATACATTTCTTGATAAGTTACAAAGTCTGTTGATCGAACCGTCAGTCGCCGAACTCTGCAGACCAAATCGTTCACAGCTAGTTTGTAGCCCGACAATTGTTCGGCACCAAATAACTTCATTGAGTCGTGGAACTGCTCAAAACATGGCGCTGTTTTCATTCATTCTTGTTGGCATGATGTCGATGTACCTGGTGGAGTCAGGCAGGTCACGTCTAGAAAGTCGTCAGAGGCCTCACTTCATTATTGAAAGGTACGATTTGACACTCAACATTTGTTTTGTTCGGTTTGTATGTTCAGGAGATTAAAGAGACAACAACCGATATGGAACATTAGGCAATCCCTTTGCCATAATTTGTAATCACGCGCTGGTTTTTTTTTTTTTTTTTTTTATGTCAAAAATCTCTCTTATGAAATCCACCATTTGTAGCCCTTACCAAAGAAACCTGCAATGCTTGATTTTGTTCCTTTCAGCGTTTCCTGTTGTACCACTATAGGCTCCCAAGGGCCTCAAGCTAGGTCTATAGGTCTTCCAAATCAGCCGGATTTCCCAACTCTACAGTGTATATCAGAGAATTAATGGGGCTAATGAAGCCCACGGGCTCTACACTGTATTTCTACGCGAGCGTGTTTTAGAAACTGTTGGTGCTACTCGTTTCAGCAGACGAAATCTTTGTTCAAGGCTACTAATTCAATTGCAAGGACTCAACCCCTCCCTTTTCAATTAAGTTTTGGTGGAAGAACAATTGATGAACGTGAGTCAACAGTATTGTGTATATCCTCGTGTTTTTATCGATATTCTTAACATTTCTGGTTACAGATACAACAAGACTATGGGAAGCAACGAAGAAACGTCTCGGGTAAATACGCCTTTAATTAGCCGATAACCTTTCAGAATAGAGAGGGAATGGAAGGGGTGTTACGAAGAGCCACACCCAATATTATTTGGATGATCCTTCATGGGCTACACCAATTTCTAGAATCGCCGGATTTTATTTTTTGAAAGTCTTAAAAGATAACCGTACACAGAAACCAGAGAGAGAGAGTTAAAAGTAAACGGTGAAGGCGATGACCACAAGCCTGATCATAAAAAAAGAGGCACGAAAAATGTCCTCGTTTGTAACAGGGTCTAAATCAGTCTAACTTGGTCAACAAAATTGGATCAAATGATTGTACGCGGATCTGTGAATCACTGTTTCTCAAGAAAACTAACAAATACGATATAAATTTACCAAACCATTCGTTATAATTTTACATGATTTTTTGGTGCAATTGTTACTTATAAAATAAAGGACTCTATATTACTAAAAGAATGATAATACTCTATAAAAGGTGAAAAATGTTCTATGTTAAGTAAATAGATAAAGTGATTAAAAAATCTGTTGGGGCAATTTCAAAATGGCGTCCAAAGTGGTTTCAGCAGTGACCCATCCCATAATTGTAATTTTAACATTTTAAAATGTTGTAGACTGAGTAAAAACCGGAGTAGTCCCCCCCCCCCCGCCACCTCATCAGAACTGTCTGACATCTGTTTTTGTGCAGTCAGAAGATATACTTCTTGCAATGGTTACCCGAAAATGTTTTCTGTTACAAATTGCAGTTGTTTTCCTACAGCGCAGCCTCTTGCTTTTTCAGAACTCAATAACGATAGTTATATTAATTTGGTGACTTTACTTTATCAAAAGCTCTTGAGTCTCGTACTGGAAGGCGCTCGAAAAGCACTGAGAGAATGCAAGAGGCAATTCAAGAACAATATCTGGAACTGCTCAATAAGTGATGAACAAAATCCAAAGGGAGTGCCTCTCTTCCTTAATACCAAGTTACCATTCGGTAAGATTGCAAGCTGATTATCGTATCGAGACTTTGTTGTAACCATTCTGTCCACAATATCAAGTCACAGGATGTTTTTAAGCTTCTTCGAAGGTTTATCTTTTTGACTTAAAGTATTGCTAACATATGTAATCAATAGTTTTTTTTTTAACTTAAGTAGATTAAAGAAATCATTTCTATCTTACCGTATTTGAATTGTAATGAGCTTGTGAACTTCACAAGCTCATACACACATAATATCATTATATTAGCATAAGCTGCATATTTGCATCTGCCTGCGCATGAGCAATGCCTTGCCCCTTCCTCCTAAAAAGGTAATAGGGGGATCAAAATTCTTCTTTCACGTCATCATTTGACTGACAGCCTGAGGCAGACCTTGAGCTCATTTTAAATCCCGTCCTTCCACCCCTCTCCTTCCCCTCCCCCCCCCCCTCTAGCATAGCAGTGCACTGTTTTACGGTTCTGATTGAGCTGCTCAAAGCTACCTTATTGATACTTAATTTCGCGGGTCTTTAATTTAGCGTTTTTCGCGATTGTGGAAAATCGCGAATTTAAAGACCCGCGAACAAAAACTCGTCGCGAAAGCTCAAATCACAGAAAGAAAAAAAATAATAAAAAATTACCATAAATTCAATAACTACAAGATACACTTTACATGATATATGTGTCGACAAATACCGACAAGTTATGAGCTGGTTTTACTGGTACGTTCCATTCCCTAACTATGTCTTCTGTTGTGACATGACGTCAATATGCGTCTTGCTTGTTTCGTTTTGTTTCGATATTTTTAAAAGTCCAGAAGATTGAAAACTAAAATCATTTTGAGAACAATTGAATCGCGGAATTTAATGCCCTCTTCATATTATCCTATTGAAATCCGTGTGGAAATAAAAACCCGCGAAATATTGTCTTGCCAAAATCCCGAAATTAATTAACCTGACTATAAAAGGTACTCGGAAAGTAGGAATGTCCGAACAAGATTTAAGGGTGACACTTGGGAATCGAACAAGGAACCTCCCGCATAGAAAGCCGTGTAGTGAAACCAATGTTGAGAATCCTCCCCACTCGGTATAGACATAAGCGTTTCCTTAACAATGAATTCACTGTTCTCTTATTACAGTCACGCGAGAGATGGCATTTGTGCAGGCAATTGGATCCGCTGCTATCGCTCTCGAATTCGCACGCAACTGTGAAAAAATTAAATTATTCAGAAGAAATTCACAGTGTAAGGATACAGTTGAATTTGGCCAGAAAAGGGCTCGACTCTTCCTTGACAAGCTGGAAAGTGAGAACGAGGCTCACTCGGCTGTGAATCGGCATAACAATAGAGTAGGAAGGGAGGTAATTATGCATGAATAATGTTGCGTTATGAAAACGCATAATTCAATAAAATTCTTGAGTACACGCTGTATTATCACAACGGATTATACCACAGAGTAGCATAGTTTCCTGCTGTCCATATTTAGCAGTGGTACGAGCTTGTATAGCTTATCCAGGCTTAATTCATTTGATTCACTGGACCGGGTGAAATACGGTTTTGCGTACGTATGTGTTGCTCAAATAGTTGCTCGTTAGTTTCGCTTCCTAAAGGTATCTTCTGATTTATCGAATTAACCTTTTGCGCATTTTTATGATAGCTCTACTGCAACACCAAAACGTCTTTTTATATGTGTTTAACCCATGTGTTAAGGTGATGTTACACGAGACGATTCGCAACGATAATTTTTAGCGCAACGCGGCGTTGCAACATTGTTTCGAAGTTTCGAAGAATGGTTAGAACATTGTTCCAACAAATCGTCGACGCGAATCGTCCCGTGTAACATCAAGTTTAGGTAGATGCTTGGTCTACATCGACCAAACTTTTGATAAGGAATATTATACTTACAATTTCTTTAAAAGAATTGCTTTCATCATTGGCAGCATCTTATCCTATTTAATGAGGCACTTGGCTTGAACAACGCGGACTTTACCTTACTTTACCGTTCGGCGTTCATTTCTTACACTTCTTTCTATGTGCAGGTTATTCAAGCGCTTGCAGGCCGCATGAATCCTAAGTGGAAACGTCCGGGGATACTGCGATTTGAAGTCGTTGGGGCAAAGCTTAAGGAGAAATACCTTAATGCCACTCGAGTGTGGTTCGTGAATAACACACTTCAGGAGCGAGATGAGCATGATCAGTTCAGAGCCATCTCACGTGACGACAACAGCCTGGTCTATCTCGACCCCTCCCCAGACTACTGTGTACCAAACGACACCCTGGGCTCGCTGGGAATGCTGGGAAGAACATGCAAGCATTACGACGCCCAAGAAACCAGATGTCAGTCTTTCATCGATAAGTGCAACTCTTGCAAACTGAAATATAAAACGGTAGCGTACGAAGTCGAGGAATATAGATGCAATTGCAAGTTTCATTGGTGCTGCTATGTTAAGTGCAAAACATGCAAAAGAGTGCCTTACATAACAACTTGCACTGAAAATGCAAAATTTATGGGGTATTACTGACCCCAGTGGTCATATTTGTACCAGTGCAAAAAATATTTAGTGTATGCTTTTTAGTTCTTCTTATATCTGTAAATGATCAATGCTGGAATGTTTTATTGTCAGAGGTACTACCAATAACGTGACATTTTTCTAACATTGTCTTTAAGCAAGATCTAAATGTAAAATGATTGTACAGTGTACTTCACGATAACCGTTTGACATCGGTTATAGTGAATTCATCGATACATTCAGATACAACATTGACATTTCTGACGCAAATTAAATGTTTATTCATTACTTAAGGCACTATTGATTTCTTATTTTCTCAGCAATATTTTTGACAATTTTTTTCGCTTTAGTGACTAGACTGCTTTGAGAGTGTTCATTTCTACCCCATTTTACCTTTGTTTAAGCATGGGTAAAATAATTGATTTTAACTTACTCGAATTTGTAACCTGGATTATGTTAAGAATCCGCAAATATAGCTTTTGCTTTTGTTTCTGTTCAGATAGAGCACATATGTATTCTGCGGTAGCGCGAAAATAACTTGTCCTGATATAACGCAGCCAATTAGCGTTATGAGAGACGCCTGCCAAATAACCTGGTAATATTATTTGCCAGACAATCGCCTCGTGGTTGATTTTGAGAACATCAGCATGGCAAACGATTGCAACGATCCCCGGCAACTATCATTTCTGTCGATTTATAATCCGACCGACCCCATTGGATTTCTCCAGTTCTTCGGCCAGGTCTTGCGCTTACAGCGCTGAATGTTGTTTCGTTGTTGGATTGACAGAATACAAACATTTTGTAGCATCCTCATCATTTGTAAGGATATAAGCCCCATTCGCTGAATAAGACTCCTTTTAAGACTCCTCGGTGACGATAATCACAAGAGAAATCATTACAAGCGCTTCTTCCCCCTGGGGGAGGTGGTGGTAGTAGTGGGGGGGGGGGGGTAAACTGCCATATGTAAGCTATATAGGTATGTGCCACCCTAAAGGGTGTGGTTTTCAAACAGTTTACTCTAGGACTGGGTATAGAAATCAGAGAGTTTGGGTCTAGAATAGGGTATCATTTCCCTGGAAACTGATCAATTGGTTTTCGTCTAGATTAGGCCCATAGCGAAACCAGGAATTGCCACTCAAAAATCTAAAAAAATATAAATTCGGCAAGTTTAAATTTACGGATTTGTCGAGTTTCGTCTAGTAAACTAGCTCTCGTATAGGCTAAGGTTCCAGGCTCTTAGCGGCATACCCCCACCCCAAAATTCCTAAAGTTACCCCCGGGCTTCCTCCCCAGCCTTTTTTGATTATGGCGCGCTTTTGCAATTTGAACCTCCGAGTTAGAGGCTTAGATTGCCGGTTAAATTTCAAAATGAAAACCGTTGTCAAGCTTATTAACGAATAAAAGTCGGTTTTAAAACAAACTCTAGAAATAATGTTCAGCTATTAAATTGGTCTGGTGAAAACACAACCATAAAAACAAGAGTGGTCACAGTTTATTTCGACTTGATTGATTCCTTATTTCAGGTCACTTAATATTTATGTACGTCAGTGCTCGCTTGCACATTGACTAAGAAGGTACATAGAAATTTCCGCGTTCCTTTCCATGTTATATGCGTAAAGGTTTCCATGTACCTTTTGGCGGATGTGAGTATAGGTGTTCTGAAATTTCCGTGTCCCTTTCCAGAAAGAACATTTCCTTCATTTCCATGCATTAATTTTCCGTTTGTCTGCAGAAAACACTTAAGAAATGGTAAACGTCGAGTGTGCAACCATCGAGTAATGGATGCACGTGGGAGGTTGCTAAGCACGAAAGAAGCGTTGAGTTGCTCGAGGTGTAGGCGAGAGCAACTCTAGCTTCTTAAGTGCTTAACAAACCTCCCAAGGGGATCCATATATAACTCGATGGCTGCACAGCTGCAAAGTCTACCATTTCTTTTATAACATAATCAAGGGAGAAAATATTTCCATTTGTCTTCGGTTGAGTCAGTCATCGGTATGGTACAAGATGATGTATGCTGTCATCTGCCCGCGCGTAAACAAAACATGCCTTTTATGGCTTGCCTTTGAGTTTTTCTTTCGCTGAATGAACCGTTCTTCGTTTTAGGGTAAATGGCAAAACGTTTTTTGTAGTTATTCTGAATGACGACTGTCCGTGTGATCTTAATATTAAGGTAAACACTTTTGGGGAAAACTACAGCTGCAACTGTAAACAGTGAAAATTCGCTCTCTAATTCCCGAATTATTCGTGTGTCCGCAACTCAACAAAAACGTTTAATCGACCACTGAGCTACGGAACAAAACTGTCTCGAATCTGTGCACGTTTCCTAAAATATTTGCTTGGATTTAACATGGACTTGACTAAAAATTCAATAACACAGTGCCAATTGATGCAATTCCATTTCAAAACAGAATTTTTTCCACTATAAAAACACAAAATGTACCTTAAATTTCGGGCTTAAATCCTTAGAAAAACTTCGCTCACTCGATTGTTCTTCCCAGTTCTCAGCCGCGAAGAAAACAATGATGAATTTCCCCATGGCAAATTTGTTGCTTGATCTTTTCACTTTCCTTCAAAGCGAAACTGGGTATTTTCTTCAACTTCCACTCTTTATTTACAGGAGAAGAGATTTGCGGAATTTGCCTCAGTTTTATCGCGCCGCGCTGGCTTTTCTTGGCCAGCACCAACAGGCAAATGGTAAATGGCTAACTGACCAACCAGAGCGCGAGCTTTACTTTTGTTATGTTATGAAACTATATGAATCACTTTTAAAGGAATTATGCTCTGAGTACTAAATTTTACCAGATGAAACAAAAAAAAACAAATCACTTTTGGAGGGAATTATGCCCTAGCTGCTAAATTTTAACAGACTATAAAACAAAAAAAGTTGTAAAATGTAAGGCGTTTCTAAATAATGTTTCCATAATATTATTCATTCCCTTACGAGGGCGTTTGGTAAGAACTTCATTGAAACAGCTATATTTGCCAGAAAATCACTACTTTAGAATATCAAGTTTAACTTTAGAACGTGTTTTAACTGTTTCATGTTACAGAGCCAAAACAAAATAAGTGTTTTAACACTTAAAAGTGTTATCAACTGAAGGTAGCCCCATTCAGACCCTGAAATCTGACATTCAGGTCGGTAAAAAGGCCCAAAGGGGCTAACAGATGAGTTTTATGTTGGTTTAATTTTGTTTTTTACGTGATTCGATCGTAAAAATATATCAGCGGTATAAAAAGACTGCTTTATTATATTTTTTCCTTGAAATGCCAATTAAGTGGGTAAGCCGAGACTGGCGATATGAAAACGACCCAAGCAAATGATCCACTGCTCTGCTGAGGGAACGACCACGGAGCAAAGGAGATGAGACAAATGAGCCGAATGAATTTTTACTTCATAAATTGACCACGACAGTGACCAGAGAGCAACCGACTCAAAAGAGCAAGCTTGATATGCCACCAAGGAGCAAACAAGCTAAACCAAGTAACGAGCTTGCCTGATTGAAGATCTAATAGTGGCCCGATATTCTGTAGCTTAGCTCCATGGATGATTTTTTAATTATTGCAACCTTATTTAAAAAGGCAGATCGTCCAGATCCAACTCTTTCCGTTACGGGTGGCCATCCCAGATGGATTGAGTGTCAAATCTACTTAGGGCGCGTGGGATGCAATAAGCTTCGACGCCCGCCCCCTCGGTACATAAGAAACCAAGATGGCCGCCCGTACGGTAAGCGCTCGTCCCTGACTCCTATCTTACGAAAAACTGGGGGACTGTGGACATTCTAAACAGGCATATCCTCCCTGGCCCCCGGATTATGCTAAGCGTACGAGACATCTCAACAATCTGTCCCTCGACAAGCTGACCACCAAACAAGATAAAAAAAGGAAGCATTCGAATATTCTTGTGGTAAAACTACCATAAAAGAGAAAATTTTTAAACAATTTTCCACCCTTTTAACACTAAAAAGCAAATGTCCTATCCCATTTTAGCGTCGTTTTCGCACAACCAGTGACTCACATTATAATTCAGTACGTATTATTCAGAGACAAATTAGTAGTCAAACTTTTGTTTCTGTTAAATACTTTAACTCTAACGATATATAAGATTCAATAATATACTCATAGCTTCATTTATCTTTTCTTCATTTTTATTCTACTTCCTTTTTAAAATTAGTCCTTTACATTTAAAGTCTTAGATTTGTTGACTACCAGAAAAAAAGCTTCAAAAAAAGAAACTTGATTTTGCTCCACAAATATACAATATTTATTCACAACTGTACATTTCATGCCTCCTTCATGCAAGTTCTCATGAATTTTTTATATAAAGCTGTTTTTGATGTAGGAATTACAGTTAATACTTTTATTTTTAATTACAGTTTAGTAAAGTATTTTCTTGTAATGTAAATTTGCAATCTCAAAGCCAACCTCCTTGCATTGGTTAAAGTGCTTATCATAATTTCTGATTGTAACCTACATATAAAAACAGCTTCTCCAGTTGATTTTACTTGGCTAAACGGGTTCTTACATCTCTAGATATTTAAGTGGCAAATTTCTTCCAGCAAATTCCTGACACCGGGATTGTTTTGTATGTTTCCTGCGCCCGAGGGGGTCCTCCTCTATAACTTTAAAATCGTTTATGCTACGGCCAACAAAATTACACAAAATTATGTACTCATCATCTCCAACTTCTGAAAATAACTTGCTTGACACATCGACGTAACCTGACGTCATTATGGCGTCATATTGTTGAATTTATTGGCAGAATCCAAGTTTCCCTCAAAGTAGGCATAACTGGCAAAAAATACTTATAATAAATAGTAAGTTGTCTGATACAATCAAAAAGTTGGCTAAGCAAAATAGTAATCCTTAACAGTAATATTGATGTCATTATGACGTCATGTATTACTAAAAAAGGAACATTTTGGATCTGCCATTTTCAATTACTGAAATTTATTCCATTTCATTTAAAACCTGTTTAGATCTAGGTATTCTCAATAGAAAACTTGACCTGAGTGTAAAAAGATGCTTATGAAGCAAAAAAAGTCTGCAAAATACGAAATTCCGAGGTCTCCGGGGTCTACGGAAGCCCCCTTCTATAACGTCAAAGGCGTTCATGACACGGCCACCAAAATTGCATAGAATAATAAACAACATCTAGGTAAAACTTGATTGACAAAATTACGTAATGTGGTGTCATATTGATGAATCATTAACAAAATCCAAAAATTACTTTTATTACAAAGTGCGACAGGTATTACATGAATGCGACGATCACAAAGTGAGACAGAACACACATTGCTCGTGCATTCGTCTTTGCCTAACAGCACTTGCACCTATTGAAGCTTGCCTGGAAGTGAGACGTGTGATGATTCAACGTAGATACTGCCTAAAGTTCAAGTTTTCTCCGTAAATTCCATACAAGATCGGGTCGAGTACCGTGTTTAACAAAACCAGAAGCTGAGACGCACTCAAAACGTGTCCGTCGCCCAACATATGGAAGTAAATCAACGTTCGAACAATGATGAAAGGAGACCAACATATGATAAACGCTACAGTTAGAGCGGCCAACGTTTTGGCAACTTTGCGATGCCGATTCATATATGACGTCGCAAAAGTGTTTTGTGAAGGGAAAACGCGTCTACTCGAACGTAAGGCTAGGGAAATAGCCGTCTGGGCATAGATCATGTACATTAGCGGAACGATGAAAAAACAAACAGCATGAATACTGTAGTAGATCTGTCTTCCTAAATCCCCAAACGGTCTGTTTGTACAGATAATCTGACCACTATAATCTAGTGTCTCGACTTGATAGGCATAAAGCAAAGGAGAACAAACCACAAGGCTTCCTAGCCACAAAGCGACCACTTTCTTTTTCACGCCTTCCGCATCACTCAACCGCACATTGAGGGGATGGAGTACGGCCTTGATTCGTTGAAAGCTGATCAGCACCAGGGTCATTATGGAAGTTGTATAGCATGCTTCGATCCAAAAAGATTGTATCTTACAAGTTACCTGACCGCCAACCCAAGTCCAAAGAAAACTTATAAAGTCCAAGATACTCAGCAATGCAAAAGTAAGGTCGGCAATGGCCAGGTTGGCTATGCACCATCTCAGCGATGACGATCCACGTCGTTTGTAACAAACTGACAGCACGAAACAATTTCCCATGATCGAAAACGCGTAAGCAAAGAAGTAAAGACAGGATCCAAAGATTACCAGTGGCAAGGACATTCCGTCGTTTTTTGCGGCCATGTCGTTGCGAACGCCGCGGCTAACAGCTAGTTTTCCACACTGAAGTACTTGTTTAATTTGTGTTTTAACACTGTCACGACGTATTATTTATTCAACCCAAGGTAATCTTCCTTCCATTTGACGTTTGACAAGGTAAAATTGATCTGAATCGTTTTAAATGTATCTGTCAATAATAAAAAACAATTATTGTTTTGGTTAAAACGACAGTTAGCATCAGAGCCCCTTGGTCTGTGTTGTTACGATTACACTCTACTTCATGCTGCTTCTCCTCATCCAGCCATACAGTTTGAGAAATGTTTCCTATTATGGTTTATTTTTTTAAAGGTGATTTAAATTAAAGTGATAGTACGGAGATATAAAATCTTAAAACGTAACATAAGGTCTACTGAAAAGAGAATGTAATAAATTTTGCAAAAAGGAAATTGATCGTACCAAGTAACAGATTAAAATGTCTAGCAGTTGGGAAACTCTAATAAATTTGTCGGTGATACCCAACGCATTCTTTGTTGTGTTCTAGCCTTATTTTTAATACACCTGTTCTGTCGCACTTTGCAATACCTATCGCACTGTTTGTGATAAAATTGTCGGACTTTGTAATACCTGTCGCACTTCGTAATAACACTTGTCACACTTTGTAATAAAATATGCTGTCGCACTTTGTAATAAACTTGAAACAGATGATCGGGGGACAAGTAAACCCAATAATAAGTATCATCATCGACAACAACAACAACAGCAATATTGCGTTCGATGTACGAGAATGCAACCCCTAATTTCTGTTGGGTGTTCTGTGCATTATTGGTTGTGCTGTGCAATTAATAAGCGAGGTTTTTTGAGATTGCATTTGTGTCGACACATATTTGCCTCGTTTTGAGACGCTTGCTTGCGTTTTGCCTCACTTTGACGCGCTAACTCACGTGGTGATTCGTGTCTTTCAAACGTTTGCTGAGGTGTGCTATTCTGTCTTCGTAAAACGTTCATCTTTTAAAAGTTTGCTGAATCTTCGTAAAGCGTGCATATTTCATGAGTTTGCTGAAAGTCTACTATCAATCTGTGTTTGCTGAATCATCTGAACCTTGCTGTTCATTTTACTTTGGATTAAGCCTTCATATTTTTCAGCATGGTTCGTCACTGTCTTTGGAAAATGTGTGCTACTCCTGGTGCATGCATCAAACCGGGTTGTTTAGTTCGGCGGCCGTTGTGCCACAAAGCAAATTTACCGAGTTGTGTAGCTCAGCGGCCGTTGTGCCACAACGTAAATCTACCGAGATGTGACGCTCGGCTGCGCCATTTCATCATTTCTTGTAATATTTTCGGTACCGGACAAACGACCAATTTAGCTCTATGTTATTTATTTGGAAAAACTTATAAACCAGCCTACAGTAGCGCCACTCAAGCCTCTGAAATCAACACACTCGATCAATGCAAATTACTGGAAAAGTTTTAATTGACGTGAGCCGCGCACACTCCACTGAAGGATTTGATGATTCCCTTGAAACGTGTGAAATTGAGAGATGTAGTGTAAGTGAACCAGTGTTCAAACACAATTCATTGTGCCCCGGCGTTCACCACAAAAAATGTGGTCTTGGGTCTTTATTGTCAAAACAAGTTAACAATTAAGACTTGTCAGTAACTTTTCCATTTTATGGTAAATCTCAGTACTGTAATTGTCTACATATGGAATTCCCAATAATTAAACTTTCAGCTTATTTTATTACAAAGTGGGACAGCTTTTTTATTAAATGTGCGGCAAGTGTTATTACAAAGTGCGACAGGTATTACAAAGTGCGACAATTTTATTACAATGTGCGACAAGTATTACAATTAAGTAAAACCTAGACTAATTTCAAAGTTTTTTGCTATTCGTCATCATAATGAAATCAATATTTTATATTTACTTTTCACACGTTTGAACCTAATTATATCGCAGCTAAAACATTTTGTTTTCTCATTGGTTTCACCACATTGCTTACCTTTTCCGACAAATACTGACCCCTGAGATTGCCTGAATGGAACGGTGCGGGCAAATTTTGGGATCAGTCAGCGCTGGAAGTATTTGTTGTTCTTGCCGACCTTTACGTAAGTCGAATCTAATGCAAATGGCGAGAACTCTTGATTGAATGTTAAACGGAGCTGGAAAATGTTGCGAAAGTTACGGCCTGCGGATGAAAGAATTTTTTGGTCTGGGTTTTGTGTTTAGAGTGGTTTTCGTTTGAGTGTCGTAAAACCAAAACCACAGTAATTACTCTGGCCAATCACATAGGACACAGACAAGACATTGAACCAATCAAAACTCGAAGTAATTACATGTGGCTGACGCAAAGCGCGGGAAAATGCATGCGAGCGCGTCACAATTGGCTTTGGTTTTACTTCTGATTGGATGAAAAGGTGGCGCGAATCTTTTAAGCCAATCGCATCGTGTAGAAAGTGCAAAACCAATTACTTTTCGACACTCAAATGAAAACCGCTCTAATTTACTGACTGGTTCACCTGATTTGCTAAAAATTTTCAAATTTGACTCAATTCCTGGGAATAACTTCCTCTTCCTGATATCTCACCTTTTCTTTTCTTTTTTCTTTCTTTTTCTTTTTTTTTTTTTGCAGCTTGATGATAATAACCAAACTCCTTTTTAAAAATTTCGCTTCCCACATGAATCCGATAAACAATTTTCTTCTACCTTTATTTCATTTTTAATGTATAAAACATAAATTATGAACTTCTTTAAATCTGTTTAACAAAAACAAAGTATCACCAACGTATTAAACCAAACACAGGTGTAAGCTAGTAGCCTGCGAGCAAGCTCTCCATTTGGGGAAGTCGCGAGTTCACGCGCGCAAGAGCCGCACGCGTAAAGGAGACGCGAGCGATCGAGAGGGGCGGGCAAAGAAAGCGTTCAATCTTGGAAGCAAGGATCAACTTACAAAAACGAAGGACCGGACCCTAATAAAGGATCTAATCCAGGGGCACCCAACGTCAAGTTTCGGAAAATATCAGTTCGGAAGACGATTTGAGATCTAGAATTTTAGAAAGATTTGTTGTAAAATTTCTTGATTGCCTGCCTCTCCTAGCATTTTCGAACATCTAAAAAATGGTATAATTGCTCATTTTTAACGGATTTTTATCCTAAATAGGTCACCTAGAATTTTCGGGAGCCTTTTTCCGGGCTGAAATTTTCGAAAAGGTAAGTTCTGATCCCTATAATTTTCAGATCACTAGACGTTCAGCCAGGAAATCCGAACAGATGAAAAATTTTTAGGGGATAAAAATATGCCTTTATCTACTGTTTAAATACTAAAATACGTTTAACAATGCTGTGTTTAAGTGGTTTTCAACTATATTCTCGTTGGGTGCCCCTGCTAACCAGCTAAAATATAGAAACAAAAGAAGCAAGACTGATTTTACAGCCGGGAATATATATTTATTTTAACAAATTGAATATTTCCGATGGCACGGCCTTCCTTCTTCGGGGTCTTACATACAATGATAAGGTTAAGTTACGACGTTACAATTGTGAAACAAGGAATAGCGTGCAATATGATACTATAAGAACACGTAAAAGTTTAAATAAGAAAAAAGTGAACGTTGAAATTATGTGAAAACAAAAACCATAGAAGTTAAGAGATATGAAAGATTGAAATTTGAAATGTTAAAATAGTATTTAGAACAATGATAACAAACGGAAGAAATAAGGAATATATTAATAATACATTTCGTCTTTCTTTTTAATACCTAACGGTTTAAGAGTTTTACCTCTCTCGATGAGGTATGCTCGTGTAGTTTTTCGTGCACTGTCTCTGTTAGATTTAATGAGCTCTAGTGGAATAATTAAAAGTGTGATGTCGGTGTTGCTCGCTCTCGTGTTGGCTCGTGGCTCGTGGCTCGCTTCGCTTGCCATAATTGGGGAGCTTGCTAGCAGTCAGATTCAAAACTTAGAAGAATGGAACCTTACGCAGATGAAAAGAAAAAAAAAACGGAAAAAAAATTATTTAAAATGCAGTTCCCAGCCTCATTTTCTACTAGATATGGATAATCTAAACTTAGTCATGTGCACGTAGTAGCTTTTCACATCTTTGAACATAATTCACCGCAGCTAAAACATTTTGTTTTCTTTTTGGTTTCTCTACATTGCTTACCCTTTCCGACAAATACTGACCTGATTGACTGAATGGAACGGTGCCGGGAAATTTTGTGATCAGTCAGCGCTGGAAGTAATAATTTGTTGTTCTTGCCGACCATTCCGGCCCGTAGTCGAATCTAAAGCAAATGGCAAGAACTCCTGATATTCCTCATTAGCATTAAACTCGGCACCTGCGATGTTTGAGGTTCTAATCAGGTCGAAGTTAATGTTGTAGACAGCTGCGGCATGATATTAAAGACCTTACAATCACAAATTCAAGATTAGTCTGTGAGTTTTAAAACATTCTCACATATTATTCAAAATGATTACAAATTCCTTCTACCTATATTTTGTCATTAGATGAACAAATACAAAAGAGCTTTAAAATTGTTTAAGAAAAGCAAGGTTACACCAAAAAAGAGGAATGTAAAGCTGCCAGTGCAATACTGAGCTTCCATAAGGTATTAGGTTATAGGCTCCTGTATTAGCTTAATGAAAAGAAGCGCCCACGACAATCGCCATCATTTATTAAATGAAGGGAATTCAAACATCACAACTCGTTAATATTGCAAGAAGATCATAATTTCACCATGCATTAAATGAAAGCATGCTGTTTAGTTTTATCTTACAAGAAAAATAATGGCTGCATCCTATTTTAATGAAAAAAAGAAAAAACAAACAAAAAAAACAGCAAACCCATGGAGTTATTTGCTTCTGTTTTACATCCACATTAAATCCCGCCACTCCAGTCTGCCACTCTACTCATTGACTTATGTTCAAGGTTTTTTGTTTACTTTTGAAGCTTTTTGTATAATTTTTTGTCGACTATTGTGCCTACGTATTAGTGCGTGCACTTATGATGACTCAGTCAGTTATGAGCGTGCCCCTCTCTTCCAGGGGAATTTGTTGTCGCGTTTGTCTTTTTTTGGATTTTGAAAGCTGCAAATACCTCTTTTTGAGGCCAGCATTATAATATGGAACACAGTGACCCGAGAGTTTTCCCCGACGATATTTCTGAGGGGTGCATAAGCAGAGAACGAGGAAATTCGTGGGTTAAACTGTTAACAACAAGATAATCTCACGCCCGTTCCGGAGAAATTTGCTGCCCAGTTGGAACATTTTCCTAGTTTTATCGTTGTTTTCACGCCGTTGCACTGAGCTAAATTATACGATGCTTAAAAATTTTGTTTTCTCATCGGTTTCTTTTCTTTACTCTGCACTTTTCCAACAAACACTGAGTTGATTGAACGTTCTCTGAAGAAACGGAGCTGGAAAATGTTGCGAAACTTACCGGTGGATGAAAGAATTTTTTGGTCTGACTTTTGTTAATTACTGACTCGATTCCTGAAAATATTAATTCAAATTTGCCATGGGAATAGCTTCCTCTTCCTAATATGTCGCCTATTTTTTATTCATTTAAAACGGCAGGAATTATGACGCCAAGAGTTAATCTTGTGGACAATTACAGCGTGATGATGACCAAACTCTTTTTTTTTTTTTTTTTAAATCGCTTCGCCACATGAAATCAATAAGCAACTTCCTTCTCCCTTTAGTTTATTCTTAATGTACAAAACATAAATTATGAACTTCTTTTTTTTTTTTAACAGTTTAATAAAAACAAAGTTGCACCAACATATTAAACCAAACGCAGGTGTAAGTCAAGCCTGCGAGCAATCTCTGCATTTGGGGAAGACGCGAGAATTCACGCGAGAGCCGCACGCGAAAGAAGCGCGGGGAGCTCGCGAGGAGGGACGGGCAAAGAAAAATTCGCTCGTTCGCGTGTTCGCTCGCGGCTCGCTTCGCCTGCCATAATAGAGAGGAGAAGTGTGACGTCAGGTTACCATAGAAGCAAAATTTTTGGATCACAGCAATAGGGAGCTTAATTAAAGTGGCTCAACCCAGTCTTTTTATAGTCACAACCTTCATCTTTGAATCTCTTATAAATCGATCTGTATTGTCAAACGATGATGCCATTTCGATTACATTTAGACTAAACTTTATTATGGTATCATTCTTTGGGCGATCGGAATAAATGTCACGTGGTAATGACGTCACAATGGTTTTAGCTCTAAATCGAATTTCAGCCCTGTTCGGCATTTTCTTTTGAAATGCTTTACGCTACTTTGGATAAATGTCTTCTGATGTGCGAAGTTTCACAAAAATCTATCATAGGAATCTCAAAAAATCTTGGAATCTCAATAAAAAGGGTATAAATTATGTATGCACTGAAGACTGGACTTTATGCAGACAAATTTGCTCCTTTTTGGATGTTCACGAAAAGGTTTTATCACTCATTCGTTTTGCAAATGACCCTTGTACACTCTAGAAGCCGCTGAACGCAAGTACACTTGCGCGATTTCGAAACACATGAAAACGTACGAATCAGGGTAAAACGCAATGCTGAGCTCTTTTTGTAATTTCTAAGGCTACTTTCACGAAAACAGCGATTAAAAAGAAAATTCCTTGATAGATTTTTTAAAAACTTTTTTAGTTCATTAACTATATCAGTGTACTATTAAATCCCCGAGTTTCGTGTCGATTGAAAACTTCTAACATGGGGGCAAAAGTGAGTAAATATTGAAGAGATGTCATATATCTGGCTAAGTTTTTGCTCTGGGACTTGCTATTGTCACGAGTTTAGCGCAACATCAAATTTCCATGCAGCACGCTAGAATTTACCGCGCTTGGTTGCCCTCCGAAATCTTTCCGAAATATGGTGATTATTGCAGAATCGGAGAAAACAATAGCGAATAGATTTCAAACGGCAACCAAGCGCGGTAAATTCTCGCGTGCTGCATGGGAATTGTTCTTGTGCTAGACTAGAGATAATAGGAAGTCCCAGAGTATTTTTAATTTAAAAATAGACACCCCGGGCGTTTCACTGGGGGCGGTTGCTAGGGGTTTTGCTCTCGCACCTCTCAAAACTGTGAGTTTTAGGCCATAGACAAAATTATAGTCCCGAGGTGGGGGGGGGGGGGGGGTACTGCCATATATGGGCTATATAGGTATGTGCCGCTGTGAAGGGCATGGTTTTCAAGCAGTTTACTCTAGGATAGGGTATATAAATCAGAGAATTTGTGTCTAGAAGAGGGGATCATTTTTCAGGAAACCGATCAGTTACCCTGCTAGCAGAGTCGCTTCGATCTTTCCTAGATAAGTCGGGAAAGAGGAAGGCGCAGATCGAAGCGACTCTGCTAGCAGGGTACCGATCAGTTGGTTGAAGATTTTATCTAGACTAGGGAAACAGCTACCCTAGGATAGAGGGGATATGGGGAGTTTACTCTAGTATGGGGTAGCAAAATTCAGCTGAACTAGCTCTGGTATAGGTTAAGGGTTCTAGGGTCCCAGAGGCCCATCCCTTCCCAGAAATTCCTAAACTCTTTCCACATGTAAATGCTTTCTTTTGTTCCAATAAATTGGCATAGATGCTGGCCACGTGACTGAAAACGCTCTATAGTGATTTGGAAACGTTCCAGGCGCGGTGGCCCAGCTGTCTATTCACGAGTAAACTGAAATAACGGCGCTTCCTGCAGCTATCGAAGATGAAATAGCTAAATTTCTGACTGTGACTGAACGGAAGAAAAGCAAGAATACGCAAATATATATTGTTCGATGGATATTATCTACTTCTTTGGGTATCTGCAAGAATAAACCTAGTGTGTTTATATCCTGAAACTGTTCCATGAAATAGGCCAAAGTTTAGACGACAGTCTACGAGGAGGTAAGCTTGTTAGAAACTTAAAAATATAACTTTGAATGAATAATATAACAATTATTGATCTCCGCTTTCGCATGATGTAAAGAATTAAGCAGATCTCGGAGGATGCTATCCACCTCGGCCCTAAGCCTCGATCATGTCGGTGGATGACAGCCTCCTCGATCAGCAATCTTCACATCCTACCGAACCTCATTAAATAATTGCTAATTGTCATTATAATTACTATCATAGAAAGAGGACAAAGACACATTGGCTGTCTAGATTCGGCCAATAAAAAGATTCATTTCTTTGTTTTCTCACATTAAATGACTGCACTTGTTAATCCATCAAGGAATTTCTATGAAAATAATGTTTATTCATGAATTATGCCACTTTCGATTTTCTGTTTTGTAACCGACCCCAGGACATTTCAGTTTTATTGAAAAAAGGAGTAAACAGAACTTAAAAGTAGTATAGGAACTATGCATAGAAATTTCTGTTTTTTTTGTCCGCTTAACCTCATAATTCAATATGATATCCCCTGATGATATTAATTCAAATTTAATCATAACTATAACAAAATTCTCTAAATCCAATAGACTATCAATTGCCTTCATCTCAGCATTAATAGGACAGTACCCGTCTTGCCCCTTAATTGAAGGTTTTTGTTCTTACTTCTAGCGAAACCTTAAAAAAAAGCTGATCTTGTGTTTCAGTTTTAGGAAATATTAGGATTTCGCAAATTAAATTTGTTGCTTGGTAACTTTACTTTAAACTTGACACGAACAGGATGCAATACGCAAACGTTTGTTTATCAAGCAAGAAACTGAACAAATGGAAGGATTTTACTTGTTTGCTATTTCCTAGTATTTTGGGGTACTTGCCATTAACACAGAGGGGGGCGGGGATTATTAGAGAGGGGCATCTACTAGAAACTTGAAAGCGTAAGACCTTTATTTGAGAAGAGGTGTCTATTAGATCATTTAATCAGGGGCACCCAAAGACAATTTTCGGAAAATATCTGTTCGGAAGACGATTTCAGATCTAGAATTTTCGGAACATTTTTGGCCAAAATCTCTAGCTTGTCTGCCTCTCCTAGGATTTTCGAACATCTAAAAAATGGTATAACTGCCCATTTTTAACGGATTTTTATCCTAAAAAGGTCACCTACAATTTTCGGAAGCCTTTTTTCTGGCTAAAATTTTCGAAAAGGTAAGTTTTGATCCCTATAATTTTCGAATCACTAGACTTTCAGCTAGGAAATCCGAACAGATGAAAAATTTTTAGGGGATAAAAATATGCCTATATCTACCGTTTAAATACTAAAATATGTTTAACAATGCTATGTTTAAGTGGTTTTGAGCTATATTCTCGTTGGGTGCCCCTGTTTAATTACGGTACTCCCCTATAAATTATAATGACTCTGGCTGCCACAAAACTTTTCCGAATGCATGTTGGTGATAATTGAATAGCAATGGGAATGAGTGGAGCGATAAAGTTCCCCCTCTTCTTTTTTTGTCGAGCATTAAAGGGTCCTCATCAGGTGGCATGGTAGTAGATAAACAAAGTCATTTAACTGCTAAATTCGACCAAATTTACATGTTAATAAATGGTAGAGATATAATCGTTTTTCAAGCCAGGCCGAAGCTCATCCCGTTTCCATGGCGAGAAGCTATAAGGAGAATTTGAACTCCCTCTGGAAGTGTGTTTTAGGACTGAAGAAATCCTTCGTTATCACGGAATGCGTTATCACGGAGATTTTGAGACTGAACGTGAGAATAGGCTTGTGTGGTCTCGAATTGCATTATGAAACTTCTTTGGGGACGCTATTACTTTTTTCATCATTTCAACCAGTTCGAGAATATAGTTTGACCAGTGGCTGGATAATTGCTGTTTTACAACCCACTTTCTGCCTTAGTTAAAGGTCTTTCGAAACTCTTTTGGTTTTTTTTCCCCTTGAGGTGCAGGTCGTTTCCGCATACTTTCTGGTGCATAACTCGCATTTGATGCTACAGCACCACAAGAAATGACATCTGCAGTCGAATGTCTTGGAACGTTGCACGGTTACGGGTTTCAGCTCACACGACTGACATAGTGTTTTGCATCTGTTCGTTGTTACGTCTTCGCTGCTGCATGTTCTTCCCAGCATTCCTGGAGAACCAGTGATTTTGTTTGGTTTACAGTAGTCTGGGGATTCTTCGAGATATACAAGCTTTTTGTCCATTCTCGATGTTAGTTTGCTCCTGACCTTCTCTTGAAGCTTATTGTCAACAAATACAACGCGTACCGCATTGCGGTATTTCAGCTTCAGTTTTGATGCGATGACGTCAAGGGGCGTCAGTTGCCTCCAGCAAGTTTTCAAATTGCAGCTTCCAGTGACGCCGTGACATTTGCATTCCCTTTTAAGACTTAAACGAACAACCTGTTATTGAAAGCAAAAAAAAACCTCGTGAAAAAAAAACAACGACAAAAAGATCACACTGGTTTTAACACTGATAATTTCCATCATGGGAGAGCACTTAGCTGTTCTGATATAGGCATATTCCACTTCCCACAAAACTCTCGAGAGTCTTCCATCTATACGCGATACTACCCTGTAATCAAACCACAACAAGTCGTTCCTACCCACCCACCCATTTAATTAATGTTGCTCTATCCTAAGAACCAACAGTTTTGGGTAAATAAAAACAACCATGGAGGACTGTGGTGAGGAAGATTTACACAGGATGAGGTGAGAAAGTGAGCATTTTCATTTTCAGTTCAAGAAAAGTATACCTTCGAGAAGCCGAAGTTACGTTGTTTGTGTCTTTATATGTCCCTCACAAAGAATCGTAGCCTCCCACGCAGGCGTTTTTAGGGTTGCTCGTTTTTCATTTCTCCCCACAAACGCCCGCTCAACCGAAGACAGCATTCCTTTCCCTTTGACATTGTACTTTCCAAATTCTGGAAAGTTAACCTTGACCGTAAGGTATTCTGATCTGCATGAAACGCTGGGAAAGCTTTCTGACCTCTAATAAATGTTAGATTCATCGCGGCAAAAATAAGATTTAGTCAAATTTTAGAATACTCCATGCATTGCATAACCTTAGCGAAGGAAAGATAAGAACGAAAACGGTAACTCTAGGGTCACGTCTTAGTCGAGTTTAGCCTGTCAACACTTCATTGCACAACTGTTGATTGGTCACTTACCACACAAATAAAACAGTGGGAAAGGAATGTTGTTTTCGGTTGAGCAGGCGTTTGTGGGGAGGAATAAAAAACGAGCTCCCCTAATAATGCCTGCGAGGGAGGCTAAAAGAATCGCCCCATGCAAAGGAATCGAAGACAGTTTTGGTTTCTGGATTCCATGTTGTGGATTCCGGATTCCAGGTAATTGATTTCAGATTCCAATCCTTGGTGGGATTCCGAATTCCTGGAGCTGTATTCCGGATCCCAAAGCCCAGGATTCCAAATTCCACAAGTAAAAATTTCATGGATTCCGGATACCACAAGGAAGAATTTCCCGGATTCTGTGCTTTTGAAAAGTACTGAACGACGGATTGAATCCATCCCCCGGAAAACAGTTGAAAGGTTTACAAATTTGGAAGATTTTTCTGATAATAGTACAGTTGGCGTCACTTCTGCTGATAATCTACAAAAAAGGGACAGACGGCGGGTTGGTCGCTCAGCCTTTTTAATTTGTCAGATTGGAGAAAATGAAGGAAGATTTAACCCGCTATGTAAAGACGAAATAGCTAAACTATTACCTAAAAAAAGCGAAAAGAAGAGTTGCAAAAATACCGCTTAATGGATAAAAACCACTACTTGACGAATATCTCCTAGAAACAAAATTTTTCCCATGTCCTGGTACTACCGAGGAACAAATGTTATGACTGGTTAAAATAGTTAAACAATTACTAGATGACAAATGTACCTTTCTTCCAACTTCATTGTTGTGCAAGTTAAAAGCTGTTCTGGCGTCAATTCCAGTTTCAAGTCTGTTGATAAAATGCCTGGTCTCCTTTTCACCGAACCTTATGTTATCACTGCATCCGCCCCACTGCCAGTCGCCATTGCCTTCCCGCTGCTTTTTAACGTCCGCGCAGCCACATCCAGGTATTTTGTTTAGTCTACACTGAATTACGATTTCGTATATGATGGCCGCGGTGCTAATGGCGTGAATAAAAGCTGTCTCTTTATTAGCTGTTAGAGAACAATAACAAAGGTTAGAAACTGCCAAATATATTTGGAGATAATGTCCAGGAGATAGCAACTAATACCTGTTGGCAGATTAATGGTAACACATATTTTTCGAATAATTTACTGAGAAAGAGTTTGTCATTGGAGCAGAGTTTTTGGCTCCAATGAAAATATTGTTTTCAGCCCGACTACGGAGAAGTACACGAACTAACTAGCAAAATAGCCCATTTTCGAGTTCGCTATGACCGCTGAAATAAAGAAGTGAAGACGCATTTTTTTACAGCTTTAGCCTCAATCTGAAGTAATATATTCACAAATTCCAACGAGAAAAAGACGTGTTTATTACTCTGTCTATCAGTATTGTGTATATTCAAATTTCAGACACTTACTTGCCAGAATTCCTGAATATTTTACTTTACGTCGAGGCTAACCCTGTATGAATGTGTCGTTAATGTTTATATTCAGTGGTAATTTTTTAATTCGCGAAACTGGACTATTGCGATGATTAACAAACAATATGATGCAGATATGACGGGGAATTAGGCAACAAGGTACTACAGGCTTGTGCATGCAATTTATATTGCCGGGGTTCCGCGTTGTCATAACGAAGCAATCAGTGTATATCCTTTTGTGAAATAGCTAAGATGGTACGCGCGTTCTTATTGGCCGACAGACGTGCTTTCATCGGAGTATGTAAACACAGTTGTGACATCACGATCTTTCGCTGTGTGCGCGCCATAATGGTACCGACTTCGTCGAGTTTGCATAACTGTCTCGAATTCTCCCAATCCGTATCGTGTTTAATTTATACCAGGCTATATGCAAACATGGAAAATGTTTTTTATTGCTTAAATGATTATCCAGTAATAAATTGTTTCTCAGTGAAAACAATCATATCGTGTCCTATCAAGACGACTTGAAAGGGACACATAAAACTTTTCTTAGGCAGCAAAATTCGTGGAGAAAAGGGAAAAGTTATGAAAAAAAAGGCAATGAAAAGTATTTTGAAATACTTTAATAACCCTTACCATAAGGTAACGTTGTTTTAACAAAAATGGGGAGCTCTTTATACACTGGCTTGTTCTCGTCTAGTGTACAGTTCCAAATCTCATTTTTGAACTGCCTTTGACATTCTTCCAGTCCACGATGGCCTCCCGCCTTTACAATACTCCATAACAGTGGATATGCCTAAATAAGATTAATGTAAAATGAAATCGGCCTTATACATTCCTTTCAATACTAAAAGAAGTTGTCTTTTGAACATAACATGTCGTGACAGTAAGGTGTGTTATAAACAGTTTGTGCAGTAAGGGTTTCACTGAAAGGATTGTTAATGTTAAACCCTCAAAATCTGGAGGTGCACGATACAACCCCTTCTCCCCGAAGTGTGACGGGGGCGTAGGGGGCCTAGTTAACAAAACCTTCTTTGAAATTATTACTCTCTGCATTGCTTCAAACTGCACTTATATTCTTCATCTGAACACTTTCACACACCCATAAAGTAATCACGCGTAATGACTGACAAATTTCATTTTGCATTATGCCAAAAAACAAACAAACAAAATGGTACCAAGCTAACGATCAAAGTGTAGAATTACGTGCACAGACAAAGTTAGAACAACCTCGCAGGCCTCCATCATTCTCTCTGGGAAACAGAGGCTGCCCCATATATGGTATCAAGTTTAAGCAGGGGTACAAATTAACTGCCCTGTACGCGCAAAGAAATGTCTGTTAAGTGTTTGTAAAATGACCGATCTAATCCTAAGCCTGATCCCAATCTTTTTAAAGCGCATATCTTCGTCCCGGATTATGCTGAGCGAACAATACGTATCTTTGTTCTAAGCAAGTGCAAGTACGAGAGGATGTCGGAGTTTACCAGGGTGGTAGTTTTGCCCCGTTTGAAAATAGTGTAAATACTGAAATTATTTTGAGTGGGATCAAAAATTCTTATCCGTTTCCTTATTTCTGTTTCTCGACTTGTTCGTAACTAATAAGGATGCAACCAATAATCCTTCAAATACAAAATCTTTGAGTTGAAAGTTTAATTTTTCCTGCGGCTATCTATATTTTAGGTGTCGGTAAAGATATGCATTTAAGTATTCCTGGAAATATTAAGAGTAAAAAATAATAATAATAATGACGCAGCGCTTCCGGATATCTTGCATTAGACCAGTTTATCTCAAGCGTGTGGGAGATTAATATGAATTAGAATTACTAGAGTAACTAACATTTTTTAATACCTTTTGTTGGAGTATGCTGTGGTCTACCTCACTTTGCGCTCTAAACAGATGAAAGACAAAAAGCAGAGTTAAATAAGGCAACATCAGATGCAGTTATGAATCTTACTTGACAACTTTTAGATAAAGCGTAAATTATATTCATTGATTAAGAATATCTTAAAAATATTGAGTTATAATTTTTAAATCTGCTTTCGGGAAGGGAAAGCAACTAATGTTGCATTCAGAAACAATTGGTTCCCGGAACTTTGTAGTCAAGTGTTTAAACTAATACTTAATTTTATTGAAATGATTTTTATTTTGGGGGGAATCAAAGACTACAACGCAACTGCATATTAAATTATCGATATGAACAAGATGAATGACAAACGGTTTCGTATCACGATGGTGACTGTGGCTGAACCTAATATGCCACTTGAATACGATCTGTCCTTACTTGAACACTTGATTAAACGCGTAAGGTAAGTTTTATACTGAATTCAGTCGAGAAACAAAAAAACACGAACAACGAATCATTCATGCTTTTTCTACTAATCCACTATTAAGCGCTGTTCTCTAGCAAGACCTTTAAAGTCAGACTTGACTTTAACACGATCAAAAAGAATTAAAATAGTGGCAAAACGAGGCTGTACCAAACACTTAAAAACGGCAAAATCTGGTAGATTATTTTATGGATTGTTCATAGATTGTCAAATTTAAACCGTTGTAGTTCTAGTGTTTTGCTTAATATTTATCTCAGATTCGCTGCGCGGCATACCCTTTGCCCGAAAGAATGATTAAAAAAAGGCAGTATTCAATCTACCAATATGAAAATAAATAATTTAAAACACGAGAGCTCAAGTGCTTACCCAGTGGTTGAATCAAATTCAACGGAGCCAATAATTGTTATAAGGAACAAAGCGTGTAACTTCATGTTCCAACTTCGGCGGATCGGCGGCAGTTGTGAAGTAGCAGATTTTAGCTTCCCGATGTGTGTTTCAGGTAATGGGATAGCACCAAGATCTATTGGGATAAGTAGAAAATAATACCATTTAGTAACATGCCAACTAATTTGTTCTAGTTAAGCTTGTGGTAGAGCCTGATAGAGAACCAAAAAAAAAAGAAAATCATCATTAGCGAAAGCTAATCTAAAGAACAGAGATTAACATAGGGAGTGCCTAAAACCACCCTCAGCTAAAAATGTAAAGCATTGATCCAAAAATTCGGCGGCAGGGGAAGGGGGGGGGGGGGGGGGGTGTGCTCTACCCAATATGTGGGTATAGGTGATTGAGCCGCTGAGGGTTTGAAATCTTGACTGTGTTTGGGACAAAAAGCAACCTAAAGCTACATACCCCGCTGCGGACAACACCCTCAGTTTTATCGCCTTAAGACAAAGGCCGAAATGATCGTCTTTTTGGCAATTGAAATGGAGCAAACTTTACCGCATAGCAGTCATTGTTTTTGTATACTTGAAGTACAAACAAAATTTCATGAAGCAAATCAAAACGTTCGTACACTCTCATTTAACACCTCGTTTATTATTACCCCACGTTAAGGACAGACTTACCCTGTTTATGATATAGGACAAAACCGTACCCTCTACAGTGGCACCATCCCCAACCCCCCCCCTCCCCCCTCTCAACCGGGTTAAAAATATTTGCAATTTGTTAGCACCTAAAGAGGGTTGATAATTAATTGCATCTGTTCGGGTCGGCTAGCTTTTGGAAGTCACTGAACAGATTCCTTTGAAGATCAACACCCATTATTCAGTTTGTTACCCTAAATAATTTAACAGCAAAGCCAGTTGTGAATTCCGAAGATCTGTGACCTAGGTGTACGGGTTACTGCAAGTCTGTTCCAAAGTTTAGTTTAGCATTTCACAAAAGCGCAAACTTCTTGTCAATTTGCATTTAAAGACAGTTCCATTCTTGTGTTTATTAGGATCATCAGCCATGGCAGCCTATTTTAAATTAAGGTTATCTTCACCCCTAAGGAAAAGCTATGTTTTATAGCAAGCTAAGCTTCCTACATATGATAAGCTGCGGAATCTGAACCATTTTGTCGTCAGTGAAGCAATAGTACTTGAACTAGAGGTAATCATTGATTACGGATCCGCGCGTTTGTCACTTACGGAAAAATTACGGAAACGAAATCGGGTCGAAAGGAGTCCAGTTTCCGGGCCGAGGTGCCCCTGATAAAATTAAAAAGGGCGGCTAATTTGCAGTCGCGAAAATTTCCGCCTTTGTGTCACAGGAACACCAGATTAGGACCCCTCTAAGAGGCTTGTCGCCTTCGGCCACTAAGGACTTCTCCCCCAAATGATAAATCCTAGATAGAACCCTGGTTTGTTCTGTTATTCGATTCGTTGTCAACCAGGCCACATGACAAGTACTTTTGAGTGTTTCAAAGGAATTGGCAAAGCAAAATGAGACATTGTCAATACCCTTTACGATTAGAACTACTAAAGCAAAGGCTAATCTTAATATAAAGACATTGTATCGTAAAGGTGTCTCGATTTGAAAAGTACGGGCTAAATGCTTTAAAAACGTTTGTAGATTTCATACAAATTGTTGCATAAAGTAAATTTTCGTCAGCGTTCTCTTCAGAAGCTGGTTGCTATAAAATTAGAAAAACTGGAGGGAAAGAAACATTTGTTAGAAAATCTGGTAGCCCATGGACTTGACAATAACTTTGGTTATGACGTCACCATTTAAGGGTGGCGGTCGCAACCTCGTTCCCAAAGTCCTCTCTCTAGCTTGCTTCGAGAAAGAACCCTGGCTGGTTTCAGCCGGTCATGTGACTACCTTACTCCTCATCAGGGTAGGGTTAATATAAGTTAGTTTTCTTTGTTTTGCTCATACGGAACTAGAGGCAACAATCTGTTTTCCCGGACATGATATCTGTTTTGGAAAGCCATAGAGAAGCGCGATTTGTTGACAATTGTTCTTTCGGAACAATGTTTTGTAAGGATCGCTCTAAAAAGTTTGAATTTAGTGAATTCGACCGGTTTTATTTTCAACCTGTCTCGTATTGTGTGAACAAGAAGGTACTCACCTGACACACACACATAGTTCACTTTACAAAGTCGTATTTTAATGACCAATAATACAAATATTACTCTTCATTGTGCTTTCAATTAGTGCTTTTATCGTCAGCGTGTACACAGATGAAACAGTAAGCTTAAGCTTTTCTAACAGTCTTGTCCACGTATGACAGAACTTCCGTTCGTGAATGGAAATGACCTCTGTAAGCCTGATATATATATATTTTTAAAATGATGCGTGCTTTAGCTCGACGCGACCATTTGTATATAAATTGAAGCATGGTGTACCCAATGAAAAAAAAAAAAGAAAAAAAAAACAGCGCACGGACAAAATAGAGACTCTGCTGTTGACACAGTCGTTTTTCATGGAGCTAGAGACTTATTCACCTGTTCAGAAGTTAAATAAAAGAGATAATCCTAATTAATGTCAAAGAAAAACAGCTTAGAACGTACAACGACCATGAAAAGTCAAGTTGAGAAATATCGATTCATGGGCAAAAAGTTTGTTTTCTTTTAATAATTACAAGATATTTTGAAGCAATGGATAGAAAATAGGACAGAAAAAGAAATTGATGATAACGACGGATTTTTACGTTTCTACATTGTGGCTTGCGTGTTCTTGAAGTTAAGTCTTTTCGTGATTCTTGATCCTAATCCACTGTAGATGAAATTAATTCTATATTTTTGTTTGTATTTAATTATTCTTCATTAAACTTAGGTAAATTTCTTGAACCTGATTAAACCTTTTTGAATGTGTTAAGGTCGTTAGATTTCCATTTGTCTGTCAGATAATCGAAGCTAATCGACAAGGTTGGTGGTAGAAGGGCAGATTCTCTAAAACTCCCATCTGATCTGAATGTTCTTTTAATTAGCTGACTGTCAGTTTCGGGTATAAAGTGCGGACTACGGAAACGTATTGCTTACGCGATTTCCGCTTTAAAGGTATAACAAATTTAAAAGAATAAATCTAATTAAGACAAGTGGTAAAAGAATGCTGAAAGATGAAAACACTTTTAGACGGATGTCACCTGTGCCACGCTTACGAGCCTTTCAATCAATTCACGTTCTTGTTCCACAGAGATGTCTCCCAGTCACGTGACATTACCGACGTTAGTCGCTAATCATTTGTCAGGACTGGCCGGCTAGATGTAAAGAGAATTCCAATACTTATCGGAACTATCCAGTTCCTAAATAGCCACACGGCTATGATGAAAATGCTATCTTCAAAATGACATTTCCGGGCCGCCATTTCTAATTTTCGCCCAGTGCTCAGGAATGTGCTTCGTCCTGTAACCTTACAAGTATATACTTATGCTAAAAGCAAGCTAAAACCTGTTGGTCTCAGAATATTAACCGTATAACAGTGCCAAATATCAGACCGCCAAAAATTGGAAACTGATATATAGTCAAATGAAATTTTTTTGTCAAATTTGAAAAGCTTACAGGAAACTGAAGCGCAATAAGCTTTGCAATTGGGCCCACTTCGAGGGATTTTGTCAACAAAAACATCGTGAATTAACGTAAGGAAGGAAAGATTATGGTGAAAAGCTAGATTGCCACGTGAGGCTTGTTTTGACATTCACTGTAAGCATTATAATGTTGGTTGAGACGGAATAGAATATATTTGGTAAAATGTGTGATAAAGCTTAGTTTCTTGATTAGAATAAAATTAGTGCTTTCAACGATAGTTAAAAGTTAATTAGAACACTTAACTTTTTTGATCCTCGGGAAAATTCTAATGATGCCAGCCTTAGTTGCATAAGGAAATAAGGAATTTTGGTTAAAAATCTTCTACACCATTTTGATCTATTTTTCCTCGTGATGGTTTTTTTTTCGGACGAGCTTCCTTTTATTTAAACATTTCAAAACGCGCGCACAACCACGTGAAAGATACTTGCAAACCTCAGAGTTCGATACATGTTGTTGCAAGTATTTTACCATAGAAAAATTTCTGCTTAATGCCAGCCTCAAATCGAATGGATATTAGATACCACTAATAGATTATCTTAAGTAATAAGCGGATTTTTTATCCTTAAAGACACGAACACAAAAAATTATGGGAAAAAAATCGCAACTGATGGAGGGACTATTGGGCTAATTGCCATTTAAGAGTTGTTTAAAGGTTGCCTAACCGGGTCATCGGAAGGATTCACTTCAGCTATTGTACAGTAAAATCCCCTAATAGTGGAAGGTTTCGATTTCTAGAAGAGGGTACAGCCTTTCATACCTGTACAGGTAAAATCCGATCGATCGATAATATTTATACTTTTATTCACGATGTAACGATAGAACGTATTCGTCCACCTGGCCATACCGGTTTTTAAAAAAGGGATTTTACCTACCGTAAGAAAAACGGTTTCAGAAGAGTATTTTCGAGTGGAATCAAACCTTCAATTTGAAGTATTAACTGTTTCAATTTTAGGTTCAAAGGAACGAACGATTATTTATAGCTGTATTGTACCGTGATTACATACGTGTCAAGTACTTCGTGGCCATGGAGAAAGGATTGTCTTTCATAATAGAGCTAAAATGCCGGAAACTCTGTATATAATTTCATTTTAAGAGAGAGCTCTTTATACTACAGTTTTATCAATTAAGACCAAACAAATTCCTGATGTAGTAATTAAAGTACTTTAAGTTAAGTTTTACCTGTTTGACATAAATGTCGTCCATTCACTCTTATTCACTCAGTGGTGTATCTAGATATGCACCACAGTGGGACCTCGACTAAAACGAAACTCTATATAATGACGTCCACGGTATAGCGAACGATTTTCTTTACACCAGTCTGATAGTAAGATAAATGAAAAAGAACCTCGTATATAGCGAACAAACTTTGTCAGTTCCATGGCCCTTCGTTATATCAAGGTTCCACTCTGCAATATTATAATTATGACCTTTACAAGTTATCTCTGGCCCTCTCTCGCTGTGCCTATGCTTATTACATTATCGCTTGCCTATAATCTTTAAAAAGTATTATTCACATAGTCGATTAACTTTAGAAACAACTTTAAGCTGTTCTTAGTGGAGCACAAAACTGAATAGTGGCTTGCTAGGTACTTCGATTATTTGCGCCCTCGACTCCCACTACTGACAATCGTTTACCCGTTCTCAAGTTGTATAGCAAAAACAGCAAAATGAACGCTCTTGGCGGTATTTTCAATTTTCTCAAATCTTGTTCGGGCATAACATATGAACATTTTCGGTTTCGATCGTTAACTTTACCTTGTGCTTGCTCCTGCAGCCAAAATCTCCTCTTGAGTTTGAAATAATCTTCTATTGTGGTTTTGTCCACTTTCTTCAAGTTCTCCCGTGAGTATCGTAGAACTTCAGGACAACAAGTTTTGCAACATTATTCTTACAGAAATGCGAACGAGTCTGCAAAATAACACCGTTAATCCTGCTGTTAGCGAGGCTATGAAGGTCTCTGGGAAATGTCACAGTGATACGCTATCGCTTGAAAACCTGAGTATACTATGAAGACACAACTCTTACCACCGAGACTTCATATAGCTGTAGTTACATATCAAAGAATAAATTCGCGAAAGTCATTGGTTGAAAACAATCTTATTATCGGTTTGACTATCCCCTTACACGACACGTGTTCCTGTATAAACAAAGATAATCGCTCCAGTACATCCGAAAAAATAAACATGAACCGGAGTCAAATCGGACACCCATGTTTTAAAAGAGTTAAATAAATGTTCAGAAAATAACTATGTTAACTTTATTTTCGTCCACTTTGTTGTTACGTATAGTTCGTTTAGTGAAAATAACGGCAAACTTAAAGGAAACTTAAGCAAAAGCTTCTACATTATAATTCTTTTCGTTAAAGTATTATTATTATTATTTTTTTTCTCTTCTTTTTTATTCATATTAAGCCTCGTGCAAACCGACGCAACATTGTTGGACGTTACATGTTGCGTCCGTTTGTACACCCTCTCATGTCTTTGGGAGTTGTTGCGCAAAGTCGCAATTCGGTCAAACTTTTGAGCCTACAACTTCCAGTTTTGTTGGGCCAACATTGTTGGATGTTATAAAAACAAACAGGGGAATGGAAACCGAAACTCCCCTCGTGCGACCGGCCACGTCAGTCTCCAGCAGTTTGCTGTCCCAGAGATGTAGCTGAAGGAGTAATTTTTCAGTCCTCAGTGAGAGCTAAGTCCCCGAGAATAAAAGTTAATTGAAGATCCTGATATTTCGAAAATGCAACATTTTACTAAAGCTCTATTTTTAAATCTAATTAACGAAAACCATCCGGGTCGATAGTTTCTTAAACTAAAAGTAAAATGGTTTATTGCTCTCCTATAATCGCCTTATTTAATTTCTTTGTCGTTTTTTAACCTTCTCTATTTAACTTTGACTTAAACACTGCGTTGAACTACTAATTTATTATTATAAATTTATTTAGAAATAATTTTTAAGTCATTCGGTGTTTTCTATTTCTTGTCCAAAAATATTTATGTCGGACTGATACATGTTTATACTGCCAACGTGCCGTGCGTGCTAATTAATTGGGGTCACCCATATGCGAGTTCTTCCTTCACTTACGGTGCATGAAAACCGATTACAATATTTAAGTCCCAGGTCGACCTTTAGTCTCTGGGTAAAATCCCAAAAGAAAACATTTTTCGAAAACAGCCTTGGAGAAAAGAACTTGGAATTCTTTGATTGTAAAAAGAAAAAGGCTGAACAAAAGAAAAATGTAGCTTTCTACTTTTGTCTTCTGTCGGAGAATACACTGAAATGGACGATTAAGTGGAAAGAAAAGGTACTGTTAAGGTAGAATGATATATACTTGTCTCGTCAGTTTGTTGAATACTCTTTACCATTACTGTGATTGTCATACAAGGATTCTTTCATACCAAACGTAACGTGGATTGATGGACGGTGATTGTTTGTGGGGAGGGGGTGGGGATGGTGTCGGGATGGGGCCATATAGTGGGTATGTAATTAGGGGTTCCATGGATAGAGGATGCATGATTTTTTTACGTAAAGAGACGTACGGTTTCTCTAAGGCAGCAATTCCTAAATAAACTGTTATCCGATGGAAGTCGGGGGAAATATCATTATGCCGATTTGTACTTATAAACGCTTGGGATCCGTAAGAACAGATTTGCATTGAAGTAAATGGGTTCTTTTCAGGTCATTTAATGCAGGAGATGATGAAAGATTTCAATTGTAATGTAGTAAACAAGAAAAAAAAAAGTAATTGACTATTTCGTTCGGCCCCATTCACCATTTGCACATCTCTCGTAATATACCTCCCCCCGCCAAATTTTGCATTTTCTAATGACGTTTCAAGAGAAATTGAAGACAATGCTGATGCAAAATTTTTTCGGGAAAACAAGGTATATTATGGGACAAGTGCGAACGGTCCATTCTGTTGCCCCCCCTCCCTGCCCCCCCAATTTTGCATATCTTTATTTTTATGTTTTCAAATTCCCCTGGGATAGGGCCCATGTAGTATTTGGGTGGAAAAACAGAGTACCACGAGGAATTGGAAAACAGAGAATAGATCCTTTTGTTAGCTGTGTAATAGGCCATTTGCCTGATGACGTCATTTCACTACTACGACCAGAATCTTTCAGGACTTTGCTTTCTTGTGCAAATTAAGGCTTTTGTTATTCAAACCTCGCTGGAATTACCAAATTTGAATATGAAAGGAAAAACGACAAGGATTCTGGCCGTAGTAATAAAATGACGCCATTGTGCAAATGGCCTATTAGAATGCCAGCAAATATGGGGCTTGACATTTTGTATAAAAGTGTGAAATTCAGCTACAACCGTTTTCGCATAGACCAGAATACACCTTTCCCCCCCACCCCTAAAAAATTTTGCTCATTACCATTGTTTCCAATCTCTCGTGGGAATAACAGCCGTCCCAAAAGAAATAAAAAAAACAATGGTTATGAAAAAAAAGGGGGGGGAAGAAAGTGCATTGTGGTCTATGTGAAAAGTGTGTATTGGATCTTAGACCTTTTCATCACTTGATCGAAGTTCTCGGACCTAGCAATTCATAAGTTGTTTTTGTTTCCCTCTGAAGCCTTCAGCCACTTGCGTGACGCTGCATAGTTTGGAATCCATCTTGCTCGATTGAAGGGTGAATCTATGACTCCTCGATTCTCGACTATCAATCAAGACTCGGAACACACTGTCAATCCACTTTTGAACGGCAGTGCATTGAGAACCCCGCTACGCCAGTGCCCATACATTTTATCGTCACAACCCTGTCCGTGTTACCATCGACATTGGGGCCACTGGTAACATGATCCGTTTATCCACTGTTTAGAAGCTAAAAGTTGAGATTTGTTAGAATGCCTAGTCCGCCCGTCAAGCCAATGGATCATCCACACTAAAGGTCGTCTGTGAAACCAAGATCTCCTTCACTCGCGGGCAACACGTGTTCCACTTTGAAGATCTAGGCGTGAAAAACTTGGATGTAAAGTTCCTTTCCGATAGCCCCTTTATCAAAGTCAATGATATTGCTAGTTTTTCGTCCTGCTAAACGCCTGATTACCCTCGCGGATGGCTCCTCCTTCACAAGGCTATACTGATGCCGTTGGCCCTTTTGAGGCTAAGGTGAACATAAGTCCTGTTAAACCACCACATCGAAAGGGCCGTCGTCCCAAATTTGCTTGGAACAAACTAGTGAAACAAATTTGATGAGTTGGAGAAACTCGGGGTCTTAAAAAGACTGGAGGACGTGAACTTCACTGTGGAGTAGCCAAATCCGTCATTCCTCGTCGAAAAAGTAACGATGGTTATAGCCTGGTCACCGCCTTTGCTGAAGTTGGAAGGTACAGCAAGCCTCCACCCTCGCCAAATCGCTCAGTGGAGACACATCATCACTACTGATTATGTATTCCTGTTCACCGATGGGCATGCATGCCAGGCTCAGAAACTGCCTTGGAAGAACCCATGTGTCTTGGAGGCCTTATTCACGAAGGAGTTGTTGCCAAGATCGTCGACGATCCATACTGCGGCGTCGAATCACCAGAAGAAATACTACACAACTGGAAAAGAGTGTTTCAGGCCCTCTCCAAGTGCATCTTGGGATGGATATGGAACTCTGGTACCCTCCAGGCCTCCCAGCATCGAATTGCAACCCTAGCGTCTTTCAGCAAGCCAGAAACGGTCGGCCGTCTAAAGTCCTTTATTGGTGCGTACAAAGTTCTACTAGCACTACTGGACACTGTCGTCGTAGGTCGCCTGTATTACGAGAGGATCAACTAGTCTGATAAAACTCACGTCCTTTCACCGTGCTCAGTCAGCCCTCTCCGCACAGCAGTGCATCGCCCTCCCCCGCCCCGATGATCAATTGTGGATCATCACGGACGGTACTGTCAAAACTCCAAGAATTGGTGCTACCCTGTATGTATCCCGTACTAATAAGCTACAGTTGGCAGGACTTTTAGCAGTGCCAAACTCCGCGGTCTGAGAGTCACCTGGCTCCCTTGCGAAATAGAAGCCTTTATTGCGGCCGGAACTAAACACTTCAGCCCTGAAATCATTCAGTCGAAAACACCAGCTTGCATCCTCAATGACAGTAAACCTCGAGCACAGTCCTTTAAAAAGCTCTGTAGCGGTAAGTTTTCCTTAGGCACTCGTATTGCTACTTTCTTCTCCACCGCCAGTAGATACCAAGCCTCTCTTCTTGATGTTGCTGGAGCCGCAATCTTACCTTCTGACGTCCCAGTCGCAAAGCTACCGAGTGCGACAACCCAACTTGCCAAGTGTGCAGCTTCGTTCAACGCACTGAGGATTTCTTGGTTATCCACGCATCTGTCAAAAGCATACTGCCAGGAACTGCTAAACTTCCTTACATTAGCAGAGCTGTCTAGGTTGCTCTTTAGGAGGAGTGTCCATACCTGCATTGACCCATGTCCATGAGGCACACGCCCATCCAAGAAGTTAAGAAACATTAAAGATGTAAATTGTTCCGATGGCTTACTTGTTTTTAAACGTAATGAACCACTAGTCCCTACCGGAGAGTGTGTTATCGTCCTTCGCCAAATCCTCGAAGGTCTCTTGTCTGTTTTACAAGTCCACCTCAGCCACCTTTCCAGCCACCAACTGAAGATGGTCACCCAGCTATATCTTTTTGCCTTCTATCTGGATAACGCCATTGATTGCGTCACTAATAGCAATTATCCCTGCACTTCACTCGGCACAGTTCGAATTCCCACTACTGTAGCACAGCAGTCGACCAATCTACCACCTGAAACTGTGGGTATCTCCTTCGCCGCTAACGTCATTTAACGACTCAAACAGTTTATATTGTCTATGCGTGAATGCCTCACTTCCTCTAAGGTATCAAACCTCCTACCTAACGAGCGCCACGACACGCCACGGGACGCCCTGTGTTTTGAAATGCAACCATTGGACGGTCCCCTTGCTCTAATATCCTTGCTGACCCTACCCCTTGTTTCGGGCCCTCGAAAACGACCCATCACTCTTTCACGATCACAGAATTATTCTCGAAATCGGCAGAGTTAAGAATCGAAACAAGAACCCTGTTGAGGAAAGAGCTCTCCAAGAACTTGAACTTGAGCTCTTTTGACTGGATCCCCAGGGTGGACCAGTCTCCCCTGTTGCGCTCTCTGTCTCACCCGCCACCCTGAACGCAAGAATTGGAACTAGTGGATCGGCAGCTTGTAAAATGTGGACGTAGCGCGGTCAGTTTTCAAACATCCAGATTCTACTAAGCGACTATGTCCAAAGCCCCCCTAGCCCAAGCGGCCAGAAGCCTCTTAATCGCCATTGGTGACCTGGTGTATCTCCGTTTTGTGACCAAAACAAATTGGGTGGGAGAGATCTCTACCTAGTTACGTCCATCGATGGTGCTTTGTGCCAGGTTAGAAAGTTCTTTGATTCACAGTTGCGGAGTAAAACCTATGGAATTAAGAAGGTTGAGTGCTACAAAGTATTCATGGACGCTTAACCTTCCCTGACACATCGGCATTAAGGCAACCTCCTTGCCTTCAACCTCGCTACCACAGTTACCGACAGCTCCCCCCACACCCACATCTCAACTGTACCATACCACAGAAGATGCGTTACCTCCACCCACAACATCATCGGTGCCTGCTGGTCGTTCTACACTCTTCCTTCTCGTCCAGATACAGATACCAACCTTAAATCCTTACCGTCGCCATGCAGCCAGCCAGGCCAAGACGTCTTACCCTAACGACCAACACACACTTCCCGCACTCCACAATACCTAGAGGACTGTGAATCGTATTAGAAAAGAGAAAAGCTGAACTTGGGGAGAAAGCAGTAATTTTGAAACTGCTGTGCTTGCCTGCATGGTAAAGCAAAAATCTGGACCATTCTCACGCGTAGGCGGAGATGATTGACTGATTGATAAGGTTAACCCGCGTTAACCTACCTCGCGAGGTGGTTTAAAAAAACCTTACCTGGTTAAGAAAATCTATTTGTTCTTGCTTGATTTGCATAACCGGGCTAGAACTCGGTTAAGACTGTAGAAAACTCGGTCGCACTCGCAGTCTTTTTTTTAAACGAGTCAACTTTAATTAGTTAATTGGAAATAACTAGGTTAAGTCCCCAAGTGTGGCCGCAACCATTATTAGTTGTGTTGCTTTATTGTATTGACTATAGTGAGCCGCGCTCACCTAGGTAAGCGGACTCTGTCTTTACCCAGACTCCTTTGCTCTGTGGACGTTGTTCTTGTCGATACTTGTCCGCAACCGCTTGCCCGCCATTTCGATCTGATCGTGTTTTGTTGTTTCTACTTATCTTGGGGACTGGCTGAAAGCAAACGTAAAATGGATTTTTTACCCTTTAAGTCCCAATATCAACATTCATATCCTTGACACTGTTCTTAATCCATTTTTTATGATACTGCCTAAGGCAATTAGTTCAATTTGAATTTGTTGGGGCAACTAATAATTATTTCAGCTATACGGTATAATGTTTTCCTTAATTGGCCATTATAGAAATTGGAGTTACTTTCTGACAAATTGGCCACATCATTTCGGGTATAACGGTATATTGAGATCTCATGGCCAATTCTACAAGTTTCACGTAAACCACTTTAGAAAAATTTGAGAAGTGATTGTTTTTCTTCTGCTTTGTTTCACATACAGGACGATTCAGTTCAGTAATTTTCAAGTGTCGAACCAGTTTTGTACAGCTCTCTTAAAAAACGGGTGCATTATTATCACGTTGCACCCAATAACATGTGGAAATTAACCTGACCGCTGCCTGGAGAAAGTGCTGCCTTTGCAATGACATCTGCAAATGGTTAGACTTTTCAGTCTTCTCGGATAAGGACGAAAATCAGTAGGTCCCGTCTCACGTCACTTTCACCGATTTGTTCTTGTGGAACGTAAAAGAACCGGCAGGACTTTGCCGCGGGTGACGGGTGATGGGTGGCGGGTGACGGGTGGCGGGTAGCGGGTAGACGGGTGGCGGGTAGCGGTTAGCAGGTGACGGGAAGCGGGTGGCGGGTGGTGGGTCAGGCCTTAAAAAATAAAAATAAAAATAAGAAGGGGAAACCAAAAAAAGAAAAACGATAATAAAAATTACAAAAAAAGCGATATTTTAGCAATATTCTTCTACACGATATCGCATGCACGAGATAGCTTGAGGAGCTCATAAAAATTAATAATAATAGTAATATTTAGTAATATCCTGCGACCAGACAAGTAAGATCGCATTCTCTTCTCGACATGTTTGAACAGTGTCTCAGATTTTTGACAAGTGCGTTTGTTCTTTTGTTATAAGTTGGGATAAACATTGCATTGCCTGTGGGATAAATCTTTGCCGATTTGGTTCCCGACTTTTAGTTTAAAGTGAACAAAATGTCTACTTCGTGAAAACAAGGAAATTTGCCTAAGACTAAAGCAACAAAACTGTCAATGTTAATGCGTACCAGAGAAGGAGCAGCAACGTTTTTGACACAGCATGGACCGTTTTCGCCTCATGTGGCGTCTCGGACGCGAATTGATCTCGTTGATATATACAAAAAGGATCTGCATTTTTTTTAAATACTACTTAAAAATACTGATTAGGATGGCAATCATGCCGCATACTAGGGCAAAAACTGAGCTACGACACGGAAGGCCCAATCTCTTGCAGTCTGTTATAAACACGGCTAAACAGTTGGGGAAGTGCAATCATCTTTCGTCTTAATGTGGAAGAAAAAGCAAACAAGACAAACAAGATCGACACGTGCCATGTGTCTTGCTTGACATAGCCCATTTTCATTTCACACACCGCGTGTAGCCTGACGAAACGTCACTTGCGGTGCGGAGCTAGGAGAGGTGACTGTTTTCACAGGCATGATTTCTCGTTTTTTTTTTCCATTTTTAGTCCGCGTAAGTAGATAAGACAAAACAAGACAATACTTTTATTTGGAGTCTGGTAGCTAGTACATAAACGTTGAAATTATTTTCAAATTACAACATACAGTTATATCAATATCAATTATACTATAACGAGTTATAATATTTTATTTTCATATATATTTTTAACCCACCACCCGTCACCCGCTACCCGTCACCCGCCACCTGCCACCCGCCACCCGTCACCCGCCACCCGCCACCCGCGGAAAAGTCCTGCCGTCCGACACCACTATTCGAAAAGAGTAGGGGTTGTACACCACGGTGTTGTGGTCAGCCTTTACTGGTTGTGGGATCATTGGGTATTATGACACCTCGCATAGGACCTGAGCCCCGTTCGTGCATAATTGTTATCCCTCTGGGCAGGTCTGTGTCCAGAACAGCTGATAAAGCTGGTAAATAAAATTTATATTTTTCAGTATGACATAATTTTTCTTCCAATACTTTAGCAAAAAGTCTATGTATGTAGATATAATTTATACAAAATATGTGATAGAACAAAAGAAAACATATAAATAAAAGGACTAATTAATACTTTTATTTTTATTTATTTTCCGTACAAAACGAAGTGAACAAAGGAAGAGAATTAGGCGAATTCAATAGCCCTCCGCAAACTAGTTCCCAGAGCCTTCGCTCGTCTATCTAGATCCCAGGCATTGCCGCGTATTTCGAAAATCTGAAGTCTCGTGATTTCAGTATTTATTTCATATCATTTAATGTTCTTTTTTTTTAACTGTGTGGGTTTCAATGGAGGAGGCGTCACCTCTCCTGCAAAAAACCAGCTGTAAATCTGGCCGGCAGTCAAGATGCTATATACCCACTCGATACGTTCTAGCAGCCTTGTCCTGTTCGGGTTTTTGTGTGGTGTATCTTCTCCGAGTGAATTTGAGCGTGGCTCTGGTGGCCATGGTCAATTCCACCTACGCAAACGAACAGGCCTCTGGAAATAACCCGGAATGTCAGAGAAATTCTTCCACAGATTCAAAGCAAAAGGTTAGAAGGCAACGTGTTTAGTATAAAGTACATGTATGTTCAAGTTAATCGACCGTACTTTCACGTGCTTTGGCTGGAAAGAACAATATGTGCATGACAGTCACATGCGTCATAAAAAAATACTGATGTGATTTGTTGTAAGCTTTATCGTCGTCGAATAAAGTAGTCCAAGATTGAAAATTTGCCGAGAATTTAAGTTGCGCTATGTCTATGTCAACATGTGTGGTTAATATCTGAGCCATTATCACGCTTGTTGTGTGTATAAACACTGCATTGAATGATATCCTTTTCAGATCAGTATTGTTACATGTGTCCTTTGGAGACACCATGTGTTTGTCAACTTCTTTTGACGTCTAGATGGTTTGCCATGGGCCAAAATTACCATTATATTTAATTATACTACATGCGCATGTATTATTAATATATTAGGTATTGTGGATTTATTCTAGTTGTTGTTTTTGTCTCGGTCTGTTATTACACCATTGTTTTGTAGTCCAGGCCCCACTTGCTCAAATGTTGGATAGCACTATCCACCGGATGTAAATCACTATGCAGTGGATATTATTAGAAACAGGGGAACTAATTGCACTATCGAAAGGATAGAGGCGATATTATCCAGCGGATAGTGTCATCTGCCAAATGGTGCCAGAGGAAAGAAACTTTTAAATGAGTCTGGAGAGATTCACTGTTTTATTGATCATATTACACTGCTGAATTAACAGTAATAAAAATTGCAATGTCACCAGTCTGTAAGAAAAAAATTCCATAAAGTGAAGGTCTTCAGAAGGTTATTGCAGTGGCAAACAGAATTGAATGGCTTTATAAACTTGTAGGAATGTATCTGCAGAAGCTAGAAGCTTGTGATAAAGTGGGACTCTACAGCACACTTCAAAATAATTTGCACTGACAACTTGTAGCTATAAGTTCGCAAGGTCTCATGGTTTATGGTTTATCCTTTTCAAATGCATGGTTTTTCCAACCCGTCTTTGAAAGTGCCAGTGTTAATGTCAATTTAACACCTGTTATCAGTGCAATGATTTGTTACTATTAATACTTTAAAGTATGATTGAAGATGGAAACCTGGAAACCTTTGTTCTTACCATTCAATTGCTTGCATGTGGGTTCTACAGTCGAACCTCCTGTGAGTAACCACCCAAAAAGGGAGGAGTTGGTGGTCGCTCAGAGCCGTCAACAAGTTTTTAAGAGCAAGCAGATAATGAATAGTAGGCAGCTTTGGAACTTGTACCAAAGGAACAAGTTCTTGAGGACTGAGGCATCTAGGGACATTTTGAAATTTAGAGTCTTGGAAATGGCATTTCCAGGGGTTTTATTTTTCCACCATGGATGCCGGGATGTTGTTTTGTCAGAATATACGCAAGACTGGAAACATGCAATGCTATCAAAATATCTCAGGCATTCCATAACATCGCACGGTTCGAACGTGTTACACATCTAAACCTGTTTAAATATGTATTCAATGTCATTCAAAACTCCTGAAAATTTGGCTGTTTTTGATAAGTGGTTGCTTACTGAGTGTACTTGGGATGGGAGGTGGTTGCTTACGAGAGGTGGTCGCACATGGGGTTTTGTCTGTATTTACATCACTAACTTTTGAGTCTTTTCGATCTATGGGACCATCCAAGTGAATGACCCTCTTTAGTAGTGCTAATTTATTTAGTATTTAGTTCTAACCTTGAGTCCTTGGGTTATTCAACTATGCCAGTAAAAATTACCCATTTTTATCTGTACTTTCACTTGGTACTATTTATTAATGTTAGAATGTACAGAGTAGTTCTAACTTTTGAGTCTGTGGAAGAAATCCCATAGTGTTACAATTTAAAGGAAACTTTTCGATGGTGCTTTTCATTTCTTTGGATTTTTACAAAAAGAAATTTAGATTTTTTTTCTTAAGCGACAGACCTTATTGAGTGCAGGGCAGTATTTAGATGAGAGGTGAGCTCCTTTTTCCTCTTAATCATTATAAATGTGTCCAAACATTTTTAGGTTCAGTCTTTTTGACTGTGTGATAATCAAAATTGTTTTGTAGGATGGGGAGTTTAACTGGGATCAAAAAACACAAGGTAAACTGCATGCTAAATCTGTTTAATTATTTGCCTTTTGAATGAAGTTTTTGTTTCTGATAACTGAGCACCTACTTTTAGCGGAGCTCTACATGTGCGCAAAGGAGCCCTCAAGCTTAGAAAATTCTATTCGAGAAATTTTGGTAGTGCACCTGGTGGACATCCATCCGTCCACCCATTCATTCACACCACAGGCCAACCAATGTGATATCTCACACTTTCTTAGCTAGTGTGGCAGCCCATCACCTGATATTGCACATCCGTGTTGGGGTGAATTGACAGCTGTCAAAACAGGGTAGTCACTGAACAGTATCATGACTGTTTCACTGGCTCAGGTGTCGACCCATCGAGGGTACATGTTGAAGTTTCCCGCTGATAAGTTATATTTACTAGTTTTCAACTGATTACAGGCTCAACTCCAAGTAGATAACCTTGTAAAATAAATGGCACGTTTTTTGTTTGAAGTAAAAAAAATTTATTAATGGGAGCTTTGCCTTTATCCTTGGCTAATTCATTCTACAGGCCATCTGATATTACGCGATGGTGCGATTTCGCACAATTGACCTCAAATCGCATCTGATCGCACAATTTGAGGAAAATCGCATAATTCTTAAAAAAATGCTAAATTCAAGTAAAGTAAACAATGAATTCTAACTTTAATTAAACATTTTCCCAATCGTAATGTTATTTATGGTGATTTACCGCTAAAGAAAGCCTTGCAAGGCATCCGAAACCTTCGATCGCGGTATCTGGGCAGCCATTTTGATTTCAGAGACAAGCAGTGTGGTCAGCGGTGAAACAGCATTATGTAATATTAAGCAAGTGTCCTTTTTCTTTTCTGGGTCAAAATAATCGGACAAATTTAACTATTTTGTTTTAAAATAGATGTTTTATTATTCCTTTACATTCAAATTGCCTGTTAAGTGGTTTTTCTTCTTTGAAACCTGGTAAAACAATGTAAATTAGCCCTAAAAAAATCGCGTAATTTATTGCATAATAGTCCTATCTTATCGCATGGAATCTACCCTGAAAATATTGCACAATTTCCCATTTTTTGTCGCACCCTATCAGATGGCCTGATTCTATGATCTTGTTAGTTAGCTTTGGGAGGTGATCATACAGTTCCTGTTCTTCAGTTTGAGATGTTGTCCCACCAAATTAAGAGATGTTGAATGCTACTGCGTGGAGGCACCATCAGTTTGCTCTTCCTTTATTTCAATTTTTAGTTTTTAAAGTTTGATGCTTGTATTTTGGCTCTGTAGGTATTATCCTGGGTTCATTTTTCTATGGATATATCATCACTCAGTTACCAGGTGGATGGCTGGGAGCACGGTTTGGTGGAAAGTATTTATTTGGCCTTGGAGTGCTTTGCACTTCTGTGTTGACAATTTTCACTCCTCTTGCTGCACGTCATAGTGTTGGAATGTTAATTCTGGTGAGAATACTGGAAGGATTAGGAGAGGTAAACTATTTAGTTGTAAACTTTCTGTACATAGTTGATCCATTTTAGTCCTCTAATTAATGCCATACATTTGGACAACAACAAATACATTGTAAAATGCAATTAAGTTACTTGAATGGTAAAAGTCATGACAAAAGGCAGCCCTTATAATTACATTTAGGCTATGTTTGTAATACACATAAATCAGTCACCTTAGTTTGCCAGCAGCATGGTAGTGAGTGGAATAGCTAAAAATATTAAAGTGGTTCCAGCTGTAAAAATCCCTTGGCAAGTAACCATTAGCAATCTTCTTTCAGATTATTTTTTATAAGTTAATTATTCCTACTCATGGAAAAAGGAACAGGTAATCCTTAATGATGAGAGTCTCGTGCCCTTAGTGACTCTCCTACTTTAACTCTCTTATTAAACCATTTTTGTGTTTATTTAGATCAAGGAAAACTTGATCACATGTTACAGTTCACCATTTGAGTTTTAAAACATTAATGACACATCTGATTCTGAATCTCACAAATCATTGTAAGCTAATCCCCAGTACTAGGGTTATTTGTTGTGGAATTTTATCTTTTGTACAGTTTGAATTTTGTTTCCCTTTGTTTTCAACTCATACATTACCATACTTCTAAACAAAGGAAAATAAAATTTAAACCAAGGGTAAAATTGAACCACAAGATATTCATGTACTTTTTGACCTTTAATCCTCTCTTATTTACACTGAAAACCAAACTCTTTTGTCGTTTTTCTATCCGCATTAATTATTGCGGGTGAGGAGAGCAGTCCACAGTCCTGATCTCCAGGTTATTATGCATGTGCGGTAATTAATGGACTTGGACAAAGAATGAGTGGAATGCATAGAATGCAATTTGATCTTGAAAGCATGTTTGGATCAGCAATTCTTATTTTACTCTTATTCTGATCATTTGTGGTTTGATCTTCTACCATGTGAAACAATAATTTATGCATAGCACAGTGTTGGAGCAAGAGTGGTTTGACCTTCGATAGATCTCGCCCACACTCCTAGTTTACAATCTGTGCAAGTACTCAGGCACTTAAATAGAACTGCTCTGAAAGTTCTGTTGTAAGAATCTCCCTGATGTCATGTTGTTTCATGCAGGGTGTGACGTTCCCAGCTATGCATGCCATGTGGAGTAGTTGGGCCCCTCCATTAGAAAGGAGCAAACTGGTCACTTTATCTTATACAGGTACGTACTGCTATGTACATTTTGAATCAAGTCCACTGTTAACTGCCACCTGGTAGCTCGGTTGGAAATCTGCCGATCTGCTGAGAGGGTGGCCATAAGTTCAATTTCCGACTGGACCACCAACTTAACCAGGGTCTTGAAAAAATACTGTTAAGATCATGACCTTTACACTGCAAGTGTGAAAAAAACCTCATGTCAGTTTAGATGATCGTGTCTTTTGGCAGTGATGTTCTGCCGTTGACCTTCTTTTCTATTTTGTTAGTACAAGAGTACTTGCTTATTTTCTTGTTTATTTATCACAAAGGCCTTCAACTTGGCACCATCCTGGGTATGCCAATGGCAGGAGTTCTTTGTGGATCTGACTTGTGGGGAGGATGGCCATCTGTATTTTATATCTTTGGTAAGTGTTTACCTAGTCTGCTACACAGCCGTTTTTAGTGTCGTCACGCAATGCTCCTCCCCACTAATGGCTGCTGAAAACCGAACTACATTCCTTTCCCGTGATTAGCCAATTATAATTCAGCTCCCATTTTCTGGAAGGTGTTTGCGCCACGTTTGCGGTACTGTGACTCCTCCAATCACAGCTTTGCTTTTATCGGTGCCCCATGTGTGATTGACAGAATAATCAAAATCGTCGCTTGAAAACATTCAATTAACTACAGTGGGGTTGTCGTCAACCTGGGTTGGAGGAGTCACAGTACCGCAAACCTGGCGCGAACACCTTCCAGAAAATGGGAGCTGAATTATAATTGGCTAATCACGGGAAAGGAATGTAGTTCAGTTTTCAGCAGCTGTTAGTGGGGAGGAGCATTGCGTGACAACACTAAAAACGGCTGTGTAGCAGACTAGTGTTTACCCCGCAGTGGAGGTGATTAGAACCTCTCCATCTCTCATGAAAAGATGACATAATTATCTTAAAGGCATCACATGTTCACTAGGACGCCCAGACGCATCTTCTGACTGCCACGCAGTTAAACCAAATTCCATGGTCAACAGCAGGCCACCAGCCAAAAGGAAAATATTAAATTATAAAAATATTCACTTGAGACAATCAAAGAACATGTAAGTATTATAGCAGATAAACAGGAAGGCAAGGATAGTCAAACTACATGTAAAAAGGAGATTAAACAAAAATTAATAATATTGCAAAGAGTAACTTTGTGAAACTGTTCAGACATATATGTTCGGCAAGACATATTTGTTTGTCGTGGGGCTGCGATTTTGTCATTTACATTTCGTAACTTAATGGTGATAGCCAGGCTTTCTCAAAACCAATTTCCAGTTTCTGCTGGTTTGGTTTCTCTATCCTTTGAGCAAATAATGAAATCAGGGAGAGAGACTTCCTGAATTCGTTTGAAGTGAGGGAGTGGCTGCACGGAGGCTTTGACTCAATTTGCGAGCGTCCTGCACTCTCACATACTTGTGACAAGTCTACTAAGATTAGAGCGAGAAAATATACCAACCTGCCCTGACACCACTGCTTCTAGAATACACCTTTGATTAGCGGATAGGGTTGCTACCTCTATTTGATGATGCTGCTGCTTAAGATGTCTCGTTGTCTTACAGCTAATGAACAGAGAAGTCTGTACGTACATTCGCATCCTTAAACATTGGCGTGGAAGTTCCGTAAATTTGATTGTTTTTTTTTTAGGTGGTGTCGGTGTTTTATGGTTTATCATGTGGACAATGTTAACACACGACAGACCAGCTAATCATCCAAGAATATCCATCAAAGAAAGAGAATATATTCAATCTAGTATAGGAGCAGGGCAGGACAAGGAAAGAAGAGTACGGGAATTGTGCTGTAATTTTAAACTTTATTGATAAGTAGCCCCATTTACGAGCTAATCATTTTGTTGGGAAAACTGTTATCAGCTTCCTTTGTTTCCTATCGGTAACGAAAGACACAACAGAGTGATACGGTTTTGGGGGATGCTGTCACAAAATTACAGATGTTTTTTATGGATCTTTAACCTTGTTTCAAGAGTTATAACTTGATCCCTGTTCAACTTTACAGCACCAAACTTGGTCAAATGACCAATATCAACATGACCTATAATATGTTGGTGTCAGTTTATCGATTAGTTTAAATTTGAAACTCGCCCCAGTTCCATACCCCTTCAAATGCCTGCCACGCTAACTGTATAAATTTCCAGGCGTCCAGATACTCGGGATGCCACGCGGAAAGGAGAATGTATTAAGAAAATAGAAAATTTTCAATAAGCAACTGTTAGCAGTGTCGCGCGATCATGATTAATTTGTGATGTGAACTAAACGATAGTCCTGCCCCAGTGTGTATGTGGATTAAAGGACCTGTGTCACGAAATTCAGACAAATTAGGTAATTACAAAATGCCCGTTAAGTCGAGAGAAACATAAAAATAACCGCTTAAAACATTAAAGGAAGGTTAAAATAGCACAACAGAAACAACAGATTCTGCGGATGGGCAAAACTGAAGAAGATTGAAATGGATTGAAATTAGGGTTTTTGAAAACTGTTCAGCCTAACAGTTTTTCAAAGTTGATCCCTGCAGCTTGCAACTTCAAAAATAATGCTCAGGAGATCTGATTTTGTCATTTACATGTAATTTGTTTGCTTACTTAAAGTTCCATAGTGATTGAGGGTGAGTAATTGGCAAAATTAAACAAAATGAACTGGACTGCCTCGACATAGCCCCTTTAACAGATGAGTGGACCAACTCTGTTGATCTACGAAACAAATTTGTTTTAAACGCCATGTGTACTCATATTGAGTAGTCCACCTGCTGTCACAGCTCCTCAGTTCGTTGTAGAGCACTATCCTGGATTTAGCAGTGAACATCACATGCATTTATTATAAGCTCATATATTTTCTCTAAAAAGATTAATGGACAATGGACACTTTCCTGTGTCCCGAGACACCAGCTCTCATATATCGTCAACCCCACTTTATGGACACTGGGTGCCTGCGCACTGTCTATTTTCATTGTCCTATTATGGGCTAATTTTGGACATTGCACCCCGTTCAAATAATGACAGATTTATATGGGTAAATACAACTTTATCAGCCAAAAAAACAAAACAAAACAAAAGCATCAACAGAGCAGAACAACACAATAACAACAGCAAAGTGGAGAGACATTTATTATTATTATTATTATTATTATTATTATTATTATTATTATTATTATTATTATTATTATTATTTTGATCAGTCCGTTTTTGATCAGTCCGGTGTTGAACCGTTAGGCTGTACTTCCTTGGCCTTTTGCGTCAATCATTGCTCCTTTGTATCTGAATATCGATAAAACATGTGGCCATGTGGCCCTGACGTTTTCGCTGAGAACCTGCTTAATACGGACACCCGGATAAAACGACGACATGTCCCCTTGGTGTTCGTATTAACTGGGTTCTGTATATGTAACCTGTTTACTCAATTTCTTATGCTATGTTTTCAGAAACATGACACACCATGGCTTGCAATCTTTTCTTCGCCAGCCGTGTGGGGGATAATTGTCGCACATTTCAGCAACAACTGGGGTTTTTACACCTTTCTTACTTGTTTGCCGTCGTATTTTAAAGAAGTTCTCAACTTTTCAATTTCTAAGGTAAGAAAGGCGTGTTGGTATCAAAGATCTAAGTGCGTTACATTCAACTCTATTTATTGATTTCTCATTTATTTGTTGTCAGTTGAATACATAGAGGGTATTACACGGTGGCGAGATTAGAATTTTATGTTCAAGTGGCAAGAACAATATCGCGAACGAGTGAGATATTGTTCTTGCTACGAGAACGTAAAATTCATATCTTCGAGCTAACGTGTAATGTTCTTTTTATTATATGGAGAAACCAATTCGACAAAAGCAAAAGGCGGGAATCGTGACGTCATTGAACGATACGACACTCACAAAGGTGACATACGGAAAATACGCCACTCGGGTCCCGGATGAAGTGGCGTATGGAATCTACGAGTGGTTTAGTTCCCAGTAAAACACTCTCCTCCATATAATAATATAGTAATAAGTCTATTTAGAACTAAATTTTAAAACATATATAATTCCGTATTCTATTCTAGTTCAGTTCTGTGTTGCGGCTTTTAATCGGACGAGTCTTATATCTGCTCCAAATGTTGTCCTCTCTCGATCAGTTTAATGTTGTATTATTTCAGAATGGTTTCCTGTCTGCCATCCCGTTTGCTCTTTCGTACATAATTGGGATTAGTGCAGGTTATCTTGCGGATTGGATGCGTGAAAACAATATATTATCCACTGGGGAGGTTAGGAAAGTATTTGCCACAGGAGGTGAGTACCCCCACTAGCCCCTCCCCCTATCTTGAAATAATGACAACAGTACATAAATAACTAGTTGTTGTAATAACCAAAGGTTACGGAGTGCGGGTGACAACGATGTAAGGTCAATCGCTTTTGCTCCAACGCAGTGAGTGCTTTGCGTAGGTTTCTCTTGACAGATGGCCAAAACAGCAGTGATCAGATTACGAGGGGTAGAAGGTCGAAACGCGCGTGATCAAACTGCGTTCTTGGCATTCAATTCATTCTTAATATATAAAACCGCCCGGAATAGTGAGGCCTGGTGGCTAGGCAAGTAATCTGCTCATGTTTCTATTTCTCAGGTTACCTCATACCCGCCTGTCTGATGATAGCCACAAGTTATGTTGGCTGCAAATCCACCAGCCTGGCAGTTGCTTTATTCTCACTGGCTCTAGGGTCCTCTAATCTTAATACGGCGAGCTACACTGTCAATCACTTGGACATCGCTCCTAGATTTTCTGGAGTCTTGATGGGAATCACAAACGCAGCCGGGACAATTCCAGGGATAATTGGACCCTATGTGGTCGGACTGTTAACAGACAATCAGGTATGCTGTTAGAGGAATGGTTACGTTTTGTACACAACGGATGGTTTGTCTAAAACCAGGAATCTGGAATCTGGGAAAAACCCTCGCCGAACGTCAAATCACTCTGACGTTTAGTGATTAGGGTTAGGAAACTGAATGAATCAAATTTCAGGTCAGTTTGGCCAGTATAATGACCTTAAATGAAACCAGATTCACCCAGTTTCTTAACCCTAATCACTAAACTTAATAGCCATTCGGCGTTCGGTGATGGTTTTTTTTCCGGATTCCGCATTCCGGGTTTAGGCAAATCCCACAACTGGTTGGTTCCAAATATAGAGGATATTACATGGCCGTGCGCTCACTCGTGAAATATTTTTTCATTACGAGAAAAGTAATTTCGGATCTCCAAGCGGCCATGTAATGTTCTATTTATTATATAAACACCAATAAACTACCAAACCATTTCACTTTAATAGTTTTTTGGTGTGAAAGGCGCGATTTATTATGTAGCCATAGCAACGGTGATATTTTCACATGTGAAGATATCAAGTTTTTGCGCGAAAGCTCACCTGGTATTTCATTGGTGTTTATATAATAATATAGAGTCTGATACGATACTAGAACTCACCATCCTTTTTCACTCGGGGCCGTTCTGTTTATGAACCGTTTTTCCACACGGGACCTGTCTGTTATGGTCCGCTATTGGATAACAGTGAGTGAAGTAGCTTTTTTCACCGGTGTAAGCACTTGAAAAATTCATGTTCAGGCTTTCAAGTGAAGATGGCACCAACGAAGACAATACGTTCGACTTCGAGCAACAACAACAACAACAAAAAACAATGACTACAACAAAGACAACAAACAAAAGAATAAAGCAAATAAGGAAAACAAGCCCTCAACAGGACGGACAAAGAGACAGTGAATTATTTTACCACTTGTTAGTAAGTTTACATTTGGGCAACTAATCCGATAAGACTTTGCTCCCAAGACTTTGGTACCAAAGCAACGGCTTTTTAGTGTACTTCACATGAGTATCGTTGGAGTACAACTCTGGATACAATAACATTGACTACAGAAGGCAGCCTTAATTCCGCTTCTGGTACCGAGAGTAACCAATCGGAGTGATTCCAAAATTGTACCAGGGCGGAGCATACAAAGTCTACAGAGTATACAAAGCGTATAAACAAGGATACTGTAGCACGTCAAAGACTTCAATCCCTGGTCGGATTGGAAGTTGTTGTTGTTGTTTTTCGAAAAAGAGAAAACCAGAAAACTCTCAGGGCAGAGCCCAGAGTCAGTACTGAAGGGAAAAAGTGTTGTTACAACTTTCGATTCTACTTTTGTATGGTAAAATTTATAACGTGAAATTTGAGATTTGCCTCAACTTTCATACTGGCCACCGTTAAGATTGAATAGGTTAATTAACAGTTAATGAATGAGGCTGAGTATCTTATGAAGAATTACGGAGATCGAGGAGGGTGTTATCCGTCGAGGCCGTAGGCCGAGGTGGATAACACCCTCCGAGATCTCCATAATTCTTCATATGATACGAAAGCCGAATTCAATAACTGTTTTATTATTCATTCAAAATAAGTCCTAGTTTAAAAACATAGCTAAAACATGCTTACCTCCATCGATCCATCGATGTTCAGTTCATCTTCGATAGTGTACGTTTAGGTTTGTCCAGCTCCGCAAATATTCTCCAAATAGCAAATGTCGCCCTCCGAGTTGTCTTCTTGCTGTTCTTGCCATGTTTTTAGCTATTTTTTCACCTAGTTCTTCTTGAAACGAGTGAAATGTCCGCCATTTTTTCAAGTTCACAACCAAAACAACTCAACCTCGTCCCCAGGTCTTCTCGGTTAACGGTGCCTTAACCTGCGAAAACGCTGCATTTTTTACGTCATTTCCTCGTTAAAGTCAAAATTCTTCCAAATTTGGTCATCAGTTACTGGTTATGGTGAATTAAACGTGTGCTTTTAGCCAATCAGAATCGGGGAAATATTTTGAATGAATAATAATTCAATTTATACGAACCTCGAGACCGAGAATCGAACCCCAGCCTTTGTTATTGAGGAGAAGGGCTTCTGCAACAACGCAAACGCTCTACTAGTAACTACTTGTTGACTGACTGCCCCTATCACACAATGGCGGATCACACTACGGTTCGGTTTAACTAAAAGAGACCTTTATATTTTAAGACGAGTTCGACAACGAGTACGAGATTTGACTTAAAGCTTTTTCGCGTCTTCTCAAAATATAGACTCCCCGGAAAGCTTCTTTTTACTATTTTTCACCAGAAAAGTTAGCAGTGTTACCTTTAGTGAAGGAGGTTACACCCTCTCCCGATCGCAAAATGATAAAACTTCTAAAAATTGATCACTTGTTTCCGCCACTTTGACATTCTAGCTAAAACTCTTAGTAGAGCGACGAGGGCTACCACGTTTTCCCGCCAAAATGAGGCTGGTTCACGCGCGAGCACTACTTAGTATATTGAGAAATCTCGTACTCGTCTTAGAATCTAAAAGTCTCTATTTCTAATTGACGGCTACTGTATTTTTTCCACAGCCGACAAGACTTCAATGGCAGAAAGTGTTTTACATATCTGCTGGGGTGTACATAATCGGTTGGGTAACGTTTGTGCTTTTTGCGAGTGGTAAAGTCCAAGAGTGGAATTCACCTTTTGAAGACAAATTGGTGCCAATTGATATTCCCCGAGCTCCAAGGAAACCTGTCATGGCGGACATCCTGTCTATAAACAACTCTGATAATGCCGTCACAGACACCTCACATTCTGCCGCTGAATGCTAGGACGACGCGAAAAATTGATGTGTTCAGTCGCGGGTTCGTCCTGTAGGTCGATATTATTCTGCCGTTGCCTGCGTCGAAGTGGAATACATGTAACAAGACAACGTGCGGACCATAGTAATTTTTGTTTTATTTTTTAATATATTTTTTATCACATTGAGTCGCTTCAAGTCGCGGCTGTACTATTATAAGAATAAACCTGAGGCTGAGATTTAAAATTGGATATAATTTTTTGTGTTGAAAATCTGTTAATAAAATACAATTAGATGTTATTGTTCCTTTCTCTAGACGGGAAAACTTGCAAGCAAACTACTAACTGAAGCCAAATGTTGCTAATAATGGTTCGATGAACGGTTCATTGATACTCCAATACAAGCTAAAATGGAAATGAGATAAGCTTCAATTTAAGAATAATATAAGAAGAAGAATATTTTCAGTCTAAAATCGACAGAAAAATAAGAATATTCAGCCTGGGAAAAAAACAAACAAACAAAAAAAAAAAAACAAGTATTCTTATAAAAAAATAAAGAGTGTAATAGCTGAGAAATTTCAAAACAAAAAAAGAAACAAACAATCTGATCACCTGATCAAACTGATCACCGCACTCTACGCTATTCCGGAGACGTTGGATGGAACCAGTCTATGAGAAAAGATGTCGTTAATTACAACACTGTAAGAAAGTAATGCCTGTTTCAAACGTCGTGCTACTGCCGTGCTAAGCTGGCTCGACTGTAGCTCGACTGCAGCACGACACTAGCACGACTTGGTCTCAGACGTCGAAATAGAACGGCTGTTGCCGAAAACAAAACACAAAAATAAAGAAACGGTTTAGCAAACTTTTAAATATATTCTAATGTATTCATAATTTATGAATTGAGTTCGGCACGGCGGTAGCACTACTGCCGTGCTATAAAAGTCGAAATTAATTCGATCGATTGAGTTCGACACGGCAGTAGCGCGACGTTTGAAACGGGCCTAAAAGATTCCTTTCATATGACTGTATGGTTGTCACAAAATATGTATTTATTTTTGTCTAAAAATATTAGAAATTATATATATGTTTTTTTGAATAAAAATAAAGATAAAAAAGTCTTGTTGATTGGAAAGCTGTGCCGGTTTTTTAATGCATTATCTGTCCTGTGCGAACTAGTTCCCAGAGAGTTCCCAGAGCCTCTGCTCGGCTATCCAGTTTCCAGGGATTGCCGCGTATTTCAAAATTTACTTCTCTCGTGACTTCTACATGTGAATTACCCTTTAAACCTCAAAGTTCTGTTATTTCTTTGGCAATGGAGGAGGCCTTACCACTTTTGCGAGAAAATAGCTCTAACTCGTACCGGCAGTCAAGATGCTATATACCCGCTCGATACGTTCTAGCAGCTTTGTCCTGTTCGGGTTTTTCTGTGATGTATCTTCTCCGAGTGAATTTAAGCGTGGCTCTGGTGGCCATGGTCAATTCCACCTACGCGAACGAACAGGCGTCTGCAAATAACCCGGAATGTCAAAGAAATTCTTCCACAGATTCCGAGAAAAAGGTAAGAAGGAAAGGAGTCTAGTCTTATTGCCTTGTTGTATTCTTTGTTGTTTGCCCGCCTCTCCGGCCGCTTGTCTTTGTCTTAGCAGTGGAACACCAAAATAGCGCTAACTTGCCGAAAACGCTTCAAAACGGCCTGAGACGCGGGCAAACAACAAAGAATACAACAAGGCAATAAGGTAAGTCGATTTTATTTAAAAACATAACATTTATTTCTCTTTTAAGAAAACCCGTTTACATCCCATACAACCGTATGTAACACGACACCGCTCGCAAGAAAGAGTCACGTCCGAGCTTGCGACGCCTGTGATATAGCGCGTCTTACCGGCCGCCTTACCATTAATTCTGCCCATCTTGATTTTCAAATGTACCGAGGGGGCAGGGGTCGGGGATTATAGCTCTAGCAACAGTAAGCGAAAAAAATAAAAATAAAAATATTTTTCTCGCTTCCTCCGAAACCGCGCCCCCCTGCTCCCTAAGTAGTTTTGACACTCACGCAGGATGACAGCCCGTAACGCAAAGCGCTCGATCTCGACGATCTTATGGGAAAACTAGGGGACTCTGAACAGTCTAGCTTGTCTAGGACGAACAATACATCGAAGTACAGGTATACATGTCAAAAATATTGATGTGTATATCACACGTTTTTTTGCCGTTTTACGAGCCAACAACATGCGTGAGTCAATCACGAGCCTCGAATCAAGCACAATTAAACCAACCTCGAGTCAAGCCCAAATGATACATTTTAATTTCCATTTTTGAATTTCCCGGCTACAGAGAATAGCAATTTTTTTGCACAAAGTTACGATGAGAGGCCCTGCCAGGAAAGGGGGGGGGGGGGGGGGGGGGTCCCATGTCGCCCGTCTGAATTTTAAAACGTCTCGTGTCGGTGTTTGTACGTGCTTGTCGCTTATGTTATCGTCGGCTTTGCCGTCACTGTCGCAATAAATGAGATACTTATTCAAAGTCTCACCTTGAAAAATTTCTATACCTGTCGCTTAGCACGATTAATTAGCCCAGTGGGATCTTTATGAATCTATTGTAAACGATTTCTTCCTGATTTCTTTGCTTCTTGATTTTGAAAATCAATAACCGCAGGCCATATCCTCGCTAATACTGTAAGCTGATGTTGCGAGCCCTCAGTCTCTTGGTTTGCGGTATATAGAATGTGTGTAACGAAAAAAGTGACCCATTTTTTCAGAGGTTTTCGACTGGTTTTGATGTTCTAACGACGAACAAATCTCCTCTGGAGCCTGTGGGAGCTTTTCTCTTGTCGCAAATATATTTCACGCGCTGTCGCTACTTTTTGGGCCATGTCGCTTGTCGGAATTTACCCTGGCAGGGCCTCTACAATGGGTACCAATAATTTGGTATTAAAATTGTCATTAGCAATTATTGGATGAGGCTCAGTATGATGTGAAGAATTATGCAGACATGCATAATTTGCCATATTATACACAAACCAACTGATACCTGTGTTTTTCTTGGATGCTTGACAAACGAAGCCAACTGGATCACCACTATTCCATGGTTTTGTAGTTCAGAAGATTTGTTTGACAGTTTTTTGCAGGAACATTTCACTATGGTACATTGAACATTTCAGATCAACTGGGACTTTGAACCCTTGTCTTTGTGAAAAAATAGTATATGCAGGGCTTGTGATAGATAGGTGGCGAAAAAAAAAAGTCAAATTTTGCGTGATTTTTAGGGATGAAATCGCGGCAAAAACAGCCGATTTCGCGGGAATTTAGCGGGAATTTCCGGGACAAATTTGACCGGAAAGTAATCGGTAAAAAAAACGGCGGATTTTGTGGTTATTTTCAGGGCAAATTTCGCTTGAAATCAATCGGTTTTGCGCTGATCAGACCGGCGTTTTTACTGTTTTTCTAACAGAGGTCATCATTTGCTCTTTCAACAACAATACGCTCCAGAAATGAACCAATGGCAAAGCCTTTAACATCATGGCTAGTGCCTAGATCTACGCCTGGTACTTTCGGAACGTTGTTTGCACCCGTGAGGAAATTTGGACATAAATTTGCGAGCTTACAGCAAGTAAATACCCCCAGTAGCTGAGACAAGTTTCAAAATTGCTGTACAGACATGTATTTGATAAGATTTCTATCGAATTTCGCGGTATTTTGCGTGTTTTTGTGAATTTCGCGAGATTTCGCGGATTGACCTGAATTTCGCGGCTCCGCGACCGCGCGAAATATCAGAAGCCCTGTTAATATGTAATTATTTTTCTTCTGTAGGATGGAGAGTTTAACTGGGATCAAAAGACACAAGGTAATGTGCTCACCAAATCTCTTTACAGGAATTATTCAGTAAATGCCTTGACCTGATAATTAATACAAGAAGCGTTGCCTCCCTCAGTTTGGTCTCAAAATAAGGAGGGGGCCCAGGCCCCCCGGGCCCTTCCCCGGGTTGCGATACTCTAGTCTATGCCCAATCTGAATGGTTTATCACAATTACCATTTTCAGGTCTAGGAGAGTTGAATTTTATGATGTTACTTCATTTTGCTCAAGATTGCAGCCTTCCATGGACGGTAAAGAACCCCTTTGTGGATGTGCTACATTGCACTATTAGTAGCTGTTATTGTTGTTGTCTGTACAAGCAGTTTCTTGTGTGCCATATTGTAACCTCATCTCTCTTCTTATCTGACATGAGCTACATTGGTTAGCCATTTAGGTGTTTAGATACTCTAGTCTGTGCCCAATCTGAATGGTTATCACAATTGCTATTTTCAGATCTAAGGGAGTTTCAATTTTATCATTTTATTTCATTTTGTTCTTGCAATATTGGATGGAGGGTAAAAATCCCTTTGTGGATGTGCTAGATTGTACTATGAGATTTTTATTTATTGATCACAATACTTGGTTTTTGGCTCTTTATAGGTCTAATACTGGCTTCATTTTTCTTTGGCTATGTCATCACTCCGTTACCAGGTGGCTGGCTAGGAACACGGTTTGGTGGGAAATATTTATTTGGCCTTGGAGTGCTTTGCACTTCTGTGTTGACAATTTTCACTCCTCTTGCTGCACGTCATGGTGCTGGGATGTTAATTCTGGTGAGAATACTGGAAGGATTAGGACAGGTAAACTATTTAGTTGCAAACATTTTGTAGTGTATTGGTTTTAGTACTAAATATAATGACTCCTTGCTTGTGTGGCAGGCAAAGAAAAAGGGAAGGGGAAGGGGGAATTTAAGTGCAAGCGAGAGTGTGTGAGGGGCACGTGTGGAGGAAAAACACCCACCTCTTAGAGGCCCTGGCGTTCTCGTGTATCCAAATTCCCCTATCGCCTTCTTATTTTAACGCCTGCTACACAGGCTCTATAAATCCTGTAAAACCCAACAAAGGCAAAGAAAAGGTCAAATGAAAACACAGTTATTAAAGTGGAATGGTTATGAAACCCGTTAGACTCCTTTGATGTAAGATTTTGTTAGCTTTTTTGGACCTAACCGTTCACAACGTTCTCTAGCATTCCTATTATTTTGAACTTACAGGCCAAGAGAAACATCGCCTTAATTTATTCAGCCGAAATTTGTGAACAAAAAACAAAGGATTGTGCATGGTCAGGGAGAGTCCAGTATAAGCTACAGCACTGTTGTGTTGTTTCCAACTTGCCGGCTTTCATAACCAGTCTCCTCTACTAATTATGATGAAAAGTAAAAAGTTATTCTAACTGAAGGCAATCCGAAATAAGCCCTGTTATTAGTTCAAATAAAGCAGATGCATGTGTATGTGGATTTATGACACAAGTTTTTTACCTGCCTCAAGAATGTAAACTTTAAAATAGCTTCATTGTTTACATGCTCAATACTCAGCTGCCAGCCCTTAAAAGTAGCCTTTTCTCCATGATAGAGACCATATTAAGAGTGGGAAATAGATTTTTCGTGAACAGGTTCGATGAAAAAAGGCTTTTCAATAACAATTCGCCCAACCATTCAAAATCCTCTCTTGGGAATACCCAAGGTAAAGTAAGCAACCGAATCTCAAACTACATTGCTGATGAAGTTCGAATGATTCGAACGAAATTTTCGTTTTGTTTTATAAATCAATTCATTAATTTTATTTTTTTAATTTTGTGCAGACTTTTGGAAATAGTTGTTTTATCAGGGAAAATCCATAAAGAACACACTGGTGATTCCACGAATCATGTGTACAGCTAACGGCAAACGTCAGATTCAGGTTGACAATTCGAGTATCAAATTAGGAATATCAGCAAAGAAAAACTGTTGAAAATAAGTCATATGGATGAACCTAAAATGAAACCTATTGCTGTGGCTTACAAGAGATTGAATTTGGTCACGTTCATGGTGCAAATTGAAGTCTGCCGTTGGCCGTAAAAATGATTCTGAATTTCTGTTAAGTATCATTCCCAGCTAATCCTCTGTAATAGGGGTTTGCTTTTTTACATGTACCTTTAACCCCTCCAGTCTTGTTTATACTTAAAGCAGCCGGCTGTTCACATCAGTATAATTTAGTCTGTACAAATAAAGTCACTTGAATTAAAACATCGCGCAGAATGGCTATTGTTCTCGGCCGTTGTATTTGTTGTTGTTCGAAAGTCGAAGATAACCAAGCTGAAGATAAACTTCGTGGCCGTCTTTGATGCATGTCTTTGAAACGTAAACTTATTCTGCCCTAAAAGACCACTTGCCTTGGCAGAGTTCTCCCTACAATACCTGCTTTGGTAGTCGGCAACCAGGTATTCTGGCGACATGGCCTGCCCATCTAACCTGGGCTCTCTGTAGGAGGGTGTCAACGCTGGAGATGCCCGACCTTTCTATGACCTCCGTGTCAGGATTTTTGTCCTGCCATCTAATGTGGAGAAGTCTGCGGAGGCAGCTCAGGTGGATATGATTGAGCTGGTTGGCGTGTACGTGTCTGCTGTACACAGTCCAGGTCTCACATGAGTAGAGAAGAGTGATGAGTACCACTGCATGGTAAACTTTCAGCTTAGTAGAGAGGCCGATGGCTATCCGTTCCCAGACATTCTCACGGAGTCTTCCGAAGGCGACGCTGGCCTTAGCAATCCTGTTGTTGACTTCAGTATCGATATAGAACCACTTTTGAGAGTGTACTACCCTGGTAGGTGAAGTTGTCAACTGCCTGTAAGTTCTGCCCCTTAACCGTAATGTGTGGTTCTTGGTAAGGCTTTCCAGGTGCAGGCTGATACATGACTTCAGTCTTTTTGGTCAGGCCGAAGTTGTCACAACCTTGAGATGAGCAGTTCATTCCAT
>NC_133208.1:23966973-24109473 GCF_958299795.1 Porites lutea
CTTTATCTAGTAGCACCCTTTTGTCGCTAAACATAACTATAACAAAATTCAGCACTAATAGAACAGTGTAATAGGACAGTACTCGCCATTGCGCGTGCGCACTTGAATGGCTTTTTGACTCCGCACGTAAGTCATGCACAGAAGAGCTCTGGGTCGAGATTGACTGGTAGCAAAAGAAGCTATCAGAAATTCTTCTGTTTTGATTTAAAAGAAAGCCTAAAATTTCGCACATTTAGTACAGTTATGATCAATTCATTTGGTAAGAGAACGTTGTGTCATCCAATTCGGTCTGTGATCATACTCGTGATTAAACAAATCGGACTCCAGCGGTTTCCGATTTTGTTAATCACTCGTACTGATTCCTATTACAATTATTAATCATTTTGTTGACAAGTTGGCCAGTTACCCTTGTTTCTTAACAACAAATGAAGACGCCACTACTCGTGTCTGAGAGTGGTATCCTGTTTCCAGGTCAGCGTGGTGGCAAGTATTTCAGGGGAAGGGACTTGGGCGTCTTTATTCCCATTTTTTTTCTCCTCAGGGATGGCTTGCATTTTCATTTGTTTCCATTATTTAAGTCGCCTTTTAGGGCTAAAATGCAGAGTTTCTGTGAGGAATATTTGACAGTGATTTCACAAACTTGTTGATGTAGCATATTTTATTGTATTCTAATATCGGGAAATCTTGTTCAGATATTGATATAAAGAAAAGAAATATCGTACTTCACCGATGTATCGGTGTATCATCGCAGCCCTATCATTTTGTTCACAAGTTATTCGGCTTCCTTTGTTTCTCAGCAAGAAAGGAAGACGTAGTGGCTTTATTCGACTGAAAGTGGCTATCCTGTGTGGAAGGGTTTGAGGACTGAGATTAAGGGACTCGCGTGCCTTTATTGCTCTCCTCCCCCGCGTGTTACCCATTTCCCTCCACTTCAAACGCCTTTCACGCATACTAACTCCAAACGTTCAAATAGGCTTCCCGTGTGCCCCCCGACACTCCCAGTATTCCCCATTTGGTAAATTGTACGGAACTTTCCCTCGAAAGTTCCCAGACGGCACGAGGAACTGAATTGTTGAATTTCCAAAAGGCGAACCATTCAACCGAAATGGAATGAATGGAAACAAAACTTCCGGGAAGAAAATTTGGAAAGCTGGGTACACCTCGCGTGGTTGTCCTTTTCTTTCAGAAATTTTCGGAAATTTGGTCTATTTGATACTGGAAGTTGCCAGAAATTTAAACAGGAGATTTTGGTTGAATGGAATTTGCGAGGTGGGGATAGGGTGGAGGAGTGGCAGGGGTTTTTCCAGGTTTTGGAATATGTGACCCACTAACTACATTGTTAATTTTTTCAGAAATATGACACCCCGTGGTTTGCAATCTTCACTTCGCCAGCCGTGTGGGGGATAATTGTCGCAAATGTCTGCAACAACTGGGGTTTTTACACCTTTCTTACTTGTTTGCCGTCGTATTTCAAAGAAGTTCTCAACTTTTCAATTTCTCAGGTGAGAAGGACGCATTGTCATAGGTCGCTTGTGGAATGGGTACAAAGACGGGCGATACCGCACCTATTTGAAAGATTGTTTTTATTAGCTGGGAAAACAATAGGGATTGTCACATAACAATGCCCCTATCCCTGAAAACAGTGGAAGTGCAGATTAAAGTGGACCACTAAAATAAGAGGTTTAGAACGGTGCAGGTCTGCTGAAAAAGACTGGCGCCGAACCTCTCCGATATTAAGTGACATTCCACTTTCGAGATGAAAGCGGCGCGGCTTCGCCCCTATACTGAAATCACGCCAAAATCGCTGTTTTTGTATGTGAGCAGAAGCCATATTCGGTATGGGTTTAGTGCAGACGCACGCTGACAAAGACTGGCGCCGAACCTCTCCGATATTAAGTGACGTTCCACTTTCGAGATGGAAGCGGCGCGGCTTCGCTCCGATACTGAAATCACGCCGAAATCGCTGTTTTTGTATGTGAGCAGAGGCCATACCCGGTACGGGTTTCGTGCAGACGCAAGAGCTTTCCATTTTAGTGTAAATGCCATCAAAAACCGAACGGTTTTCGGGATGACAAAATGTGTTCGTAAGATGAGGCTATAATGTAAATGTACAGCTTACAAATGTGAATTTCCTTGTTGTCGTCCATTCCACTTGTCATCTGGCCTTTTGACTTATACGGTGTTCGGTTACTACCGGAAGCCCTTATATATTTATTTAGTTTTTCCGTATTCCATGCCAGTGTAAGTTGAGTTGTTGTGAATTCAGTTTTTCTGTTGCGACTTAGGGCCTGTTTACATGGAGGTGGGGGGCCCCAGATTAGTGAGGTAACCCGCCTGTGTGGGGTAACCCGCCCGTCTATATAATTTTTTGTTTTAATTTGGTCACGTTTACATGATAGGTGAGGTGACCATATGAGCGATTGTATGGATAGGAGGGTTGCCCCACCTAAGCGGGTTACCTCACCTGGGTCCCCCATCTCCATGTAAACAGGCCGTTAATCAAACGGTTTCTTAAAAATATGTTGATCATTTAAAACTCGTATTATTTCAGAATGGTCTTTTGTCTGCTCTTCCGTTTGTTTGTATGTGGGTAACGGGTATCGGTTCTGGTCAGCTTGCGGACTGGATGCGTGAAAACAATGTATTATCTACTGGGGAGGTTAGGAAAGTCCTTGCTACAGGAGGTGAGTGTCTTTAAGATCCACATACAAATTCTCCAGACTGATCTCCATACATTTCTTTTAAGAATAGTTGAGAGAATTTGGTTTAAGATCCCAGTGCCTTTGACAATGAATTTAGTAATTCTCATACCCTTTACTCTTGATGATCTGCTGATGTTGTAAGGAGAAAATTGATGTCACTCTTGGGAGCAAAAGGGTTAAAAATGAGGGCAATAATACAAAAGGTTCGTGAGGAAACAAGTCTCTTTGAAGTCGCCAGGTTATATCATTTTGACTGGATGAACAAGCAATGGTTTTTCCAAATTAGGGAACTTGTCTGCCATTCACACTTTTCACATTGCCTATAATGCATCTTGCTTCAATTTACCCTTGACTTTACATCCACGTAAGAATTGTTTTCAATCCACCGTACGGAAAAAGATGGCGGCTGTACATTTTTCCACAATTCCTTTCGAACCTAATACGGCCAAAATGGTATTTTTTGGGAGGAGGGCGTTGGGGTGGGGGGGGGGGGGGGGGGGGCGAAATTCGTTCCTGTAATAGCAACATTGCCTATCCTATAAAACTGGTCTTCATGCGCTAAGAACTGTGGGTAAATGTACCAGTCGCCATCTTTTTAGATACGGTGGATTTTCTCTGGGTATTGCAGTCGTCCCAAGAGAAATGGAAGACCATGCTTCAAAATTGTGGGGTTAAACATGGTTTAGTAAGAGTAGTATAAAAATGGGGCAATTGTAGTCTCCTTTCTTGTTGTTTTAGGCACCACGTTCATGTCCACAATACAAGCAATAGTCAGTCAAAGGACTGACGACAGATTGGGTTTCATCGTAGGTAAATGTTTGGATGGTTTGCTAATGGCCACCGGTCACTTTTTTGGCGGACAGTCCATACGATAACTAAACTCTGATTAGTACCGTCTGCGAAGCAGCGCAGAGATCCTTGTTCTGAACCGCCAACGGACTCAACGAATTACCGGAAGTGCGTTTCGAATTTCCCTTCAACCTGATTGGCGATCACGACAAACAAAACAAAGGCCTTTTTTAAGTGGCCAATCGTGGCGCGTACTCAAATCTGGGTACACAGCTGGAAGTCCAGAACAAGGATTTCGGCGCTGTTTCGCAGACGGAGTTAACCAGAGTTTAATTTCGTCTGCGCGCAGGCTATCCATACATTGACTCTTGTTGAAACCTCTCTAGAACGGCCACCTTTCTACATCGGCCACTTTCTTCTGTTCTCAAGGTGGCCGTTGTCGAGAGCTTCAACTTTATCTCCATGTAGACGTTCTGAGAATCCTTTCCAGTTTCACTTAGTGATCTGTTTCTGTATCTCAGGTTACCTTATACCTGCCTGCCTGATGGTAGCTACAAGTTATGTTGGCTGCGACTCCACCAGCCTGGCTGTTGTTTTATTTTCACTGGCCCTAGGGGCCTCTAATCTTAATGCGGCTACCTACGGTGTAAATCATTTGGACATCGCTCCTAGATTCTCGGGAGTTCTGATGGGAATCACAAACTCAGCAGCACCAATTTCGGGGATCGTTGGACCGTTTGTAGTAGGACTGTTAAAGGACAATCAGGTATGTTTTTGGAGAAATGATTACATTTTGTTCAGACGGGGTTCGTTCCAAGCAATGGATCTAACCTGATATTAGATCGCGCCATTTCTGTGCACATGGGATCGATCTGTCGACGAAAACCGGCCCGTTGTTGTCCCCTTTTTTTGACAACAGTGAGTGATTAGAGCAGTTTTCTAATAAGTCGGGTCTTAATTATAACCGATAAAAGCAGGCGACGATTGAACGTTCTTGCTTTCAATACGGCACAACTAACTCAGAGTACGGGTGATGCAGTCTGTCTCTTTATTTGATGAGGTTCGCAAACACAGTCGTCATTGTAGCGTTTGAAAGGCTCAGGTTTTTGTCCGATGTATTCAGAGAAAAATACTTCAGTCTCATTAAGTAAAGAATTAAGAACTCAACCAGTTTGTCAACTCGGTCTATCAACTCCCTTCCCCTCCAAGGTTAAAAATATAGCTTGGAAATTCCTGAAATTTTCTTCGCTTTTCCTCGACACCAAACCTTCAATAAGCAGTAACGGCTTTTGTAGAAGTAAGCACTACAATCCTATTAATTGTCACGGTTGCCTCTTCCATTTATCTGTCGCATTTTTAGACTTCGACAACTATTTAGTTAGTTTGTAGTGACGACTCCATTTTCCCCCGACGTATCAGAATGGAAAAAAGACCCACTTTGTTTCAGTTTCAATGTGTTTAGCACGAAAGTAATAATTGGGGACAGTATTTTTAAGCCTACTACTGGAGACGGGGCCGCCATTTTACGTGGTCATCCTAGCCACTCGAAAGTCAGTCTAGCCGTTTGGAGCGCAAAGGCATGCAATACCTTCATTTCTCAGTTATTTTTTAAGACCTTGAGTATTTCTCGGGCCCCGAGAATCGAACCCGCGACATTCCGCTCTGTAGTCAAGCGCTCTACCGACTGAGCTAATCCTTCTTTTTTTGTTTGTCTCTGTCTCATGTCTGTCTTTCAGTTGGCTGTGTTGCCGGAAAGGAATATAACGCGAAGACGGTTTCTCCGTTCGATGTCAAAACGCGTTCGCTTCAGGCGCGTTAGAAGCTTGCATCGACATTAGCCTCTTAAGTGATATATAAAAAAAAATTGTTAGTAACCCGAAAATTACCCGCGTGATGGTTAATATAGTGGATGCTTAAAACACAAGAGTCAAAACTGGAGCGGAGAGTAAATGCTGTTACCACTTTTGAGTCTATGGCTGAAATCGATCCTATAGTGAGTAGTACGAATTGAATAAAACCTCTTAAGCAGTACTTTAAATTTAATATGGTACAATTCGTTTTCTGTATTTTGTCATTTTCTCTATTTTCACTGTCACGCCCTCAAAAATAAAAATGCAAACCATTCAATAAAGAAAGTCCAGAATCTGGGAAATGAAAGAAGACAAATGTACAGAAAGCCTCGCCAAGAATCAGGTCTGTGCGATATTTCATATATGCGATATATTCGGAAAAACGTTTTATCCAAATTTATGAGGCTTTGTATGGAGACGCCATGTTGGTGTCTCTTTGAGGGGCACAATTTTAACCCACATAAGAGCCAGCTAATGCCGCGTGACGTAAAAGCCCGGAAATTCAAGCGTCTTCGATCATAAAACGAAAACGAAGAACCCTTTCGAACCAAGTATTTGTGTAAATAGAGGTTTTTAAGTGCTGTAATACCTCATGAAAGTAGGAACTCACGGAAGAATCGATAGTTTCTTAGTTTGAATTTTGGTGACGTCACTGGTCACGTGTTAGGATTGAAATGGTAAACTTAAATGCAGACGTTGAGACCCATAGCGAAAACTAGCCGCGCGTTGTCCATTGAAGAGAGCGGCTTACGTAACGACATAATGATTCAACTACCAGTTGACCTACAGCGAGTACATGTACATAGCTAACTGTCTCCTTTCCACAGCCGACAAGACTTCAGTGGCAGAAAGTGTTTTACATATCTGCTGGGATGTACATAATCGGCTGGGTAACGTTTGTGCTTTTTGCGAGTGGTAAAGTCCAAGAGTGGAATACACCTTTTGAAGACAAGTTGGTGCCAACTGATATTCCCCGAGCGCCAAGGATACCTGTTATGGTGGACACTGTGGCCATAAAAAACTTGAACGATCCGGTTACAGAAACTTCACAATCTGCCGCCGAATGCTAGGGTGGTTGCGACATCATCGGCCTAAGGTAGGTTTGTGGACCAGCGGTTTTAGTGGCGAAAACAGTTGGTGGTTTGTTGGGGTTTGCTCAGTCTTGCGGGCACGTAAACCTACCATAGGTCGATGTTATTCTGCCTTTTCCTGTTGGGACGTGGAATATAAGTAACGAAAACGCAGAGTGTGGGCCTGGAACATTTAACAAGAATGATTACATTGTTCACCTCCCTTCCACTTGAATATCGTCTTGTTAAGGGGTATCCTGAACCCAGAAATTAGGCTCTGGATAGGTCCTAACTGATCTTTAGCTGACAGATGGTTATAGTTGCAACTGTGCGCTGCGAAATGAAGGGCTCTGTTACTTATAACTGAGATCCGAGATCCCAGGGGGCCAAAAATCCTGAGTGATAAATGAGGTACCAGCACTTCTTGCGGACCCTCGCTCTCTTTTACAGGAAAAAAGAAAAAAAGAAATAAAAACAAAGTTTGGTTTAGAAAGCAAGTTTCTGTTAAAAAGATTGTTTAATTCCTTGAATGAGGGAGCTGAATTGGAAGCATTTTTACTAACAAGCACAGGAGCCTAAAATTGCAGGCCCTTCAGTGAGATAACCTTTGCATTCCAGCGCCGACAAATGCAATTAGTCAGCGACTCTCTCTGTCTTACGCAGAGGCCGCTTTGTGTCGTATTGAGACTGGGGAGAGGGGAAAAGGAAATCGCGAGGGGAGCGATAGGAAGGCATTTTTCCTCTTCCCATCATCCACCGCGCGCTCTGAAGTTTTTAATTATTGCTATTTTTATCGAAATACCCAACGGAAGCCTCCTCGGAGGAGAGAGTCGCCGAGGTCACATTCCGATGAAGAAGTAAAGGATTATTTAAACATGATTCTATTTGTTATTTAAGATTTGAAACTAGGCTTTCATGTGAGGTTTTATTATGTAACACGTAGCAGAAATGAAAATCATAAAAATGAAAAAAAAATCATCTCAAATTTTATTGTTACACAATTTTTCTAGTAAAACGTGACTAAACAAAAACAAATAGTATCACAAGAAAGTAATATAAAAAAGAATTCGTTTAAATTGTGACACTAATCACAGATTGAAAAGTGAGTATTGGAGTTAGCACTGAACTTTTTACAGTCCTTGCGTTCGTCGAAGGGCTAATTTTAATTTTCGGTGTGAAAAATAAGTAAGTAAACAAATAAATGAACAAAAAAAGAATGTACAATAAAAACAAATTCATGACACATCTAGATGTTTTGTGTTGCTCTCTTATTTAGTAACGTACCACTGCCTTGTGAATTTTCTAGAAAATGCCTAGTCTAAGTAATTATGATTTGTGTAAGCTATTGAATATATAATGTCATCAGTCACAAAATATGAATGTCTGCTTTTATACACACTACCTTATCTCTCACCAACGCTTTTAAAAATAACGATTTAGCTGGTACTAAATTCCAAAAAGACAAAAGTTATGATCTGTCATTTTTAATTATCTGTCCAGTGCGAACTAGTTCCCAGAGCCTCTGCTCGTCTATCCAGTTTCCAGGGATTACCGCGTATTTCAAAATTTTATTCTCTCGTGACTTCAGCAAAGTGTAGCATGTGAATTACACGACATTGTCTCCTGTTATTTCTTTGGCAATGGAGGAGGCATTGCCACTCCTGCTAGAAAACAGCTCAAACTCTCAACGGGAGCGAAGATGCTATTTACCCGCTCGATACGTTCTAGCAGCCTTGTCCTGTTCGGGTTTTTGTGTGGTGTATCTTCTCCGAGTGAATTTAAGCGTGGCTCTGGTGGCCATGGTCAATTCCACCTACGCGAACGAACAGGCGTCTGCAAATAACCCGGAATGTCAGAGCAATTCTTCCACAGATTCTGAGGAAAAGGTAAGAAAGAAAAAGTCTAGTGCACTGTATTTGCGAGGGAAGAACAATACATCAAAGTTTTTGGTATACATGTAAAAAGTATTGATGTGGTATGTAACACGTTTTATTTTGCCGTTTCACGTGCCAACAACATGCACGAGTCAATCACGAGCCACGAATCAAGCACAAACCAACCTGGAGTCAGGCTCAAATGATACATTTTAATTTCCATTTTTGAATTTCCTGGCCACAGAGAATAGCAATTTTTTTGTACAAAGTTTATACAATGGGTCCCAATAATTTGGCATGAAAATTGTCATTAGCAATTATTGGATGAGGCCGAGTATGATGTGAAGAATTATGCAGACCTGCATAATTTGCCATATTATACAAAAACCGACTGATAATTGTTTTTTTTCTTGGATTATACTGGCAAACAAAGCCAACTGGAAATTGGGGAAATATATTGAACAAATAATAATATTGAGTTATAATTGATTATTTATTGAAATTTAGTTATCAATATCATCATTATTTGATTATTATGTAGTTCAGGACTTTTGTTTAACAGCTATTCCAGGGACATTTTCATACTACCTAATGGTACATGTACATCAAACATGTTTAATAACATTCTAACTTTAATTACGAAGGTGTTTTTAAAAACATTTCAGATCGAAAGGGACTCTCAACCCTTCTCTTTGTGAAAAATATACTACATGTAATCATTTTTCTTCTGTAGGATGGAGAGTTTAACTGGGATCAAAAAACACAAGGTAATGCGCTCACCAAATCTCTGTACACGAATTCAATAAATACCAATTGCCTCCCTTTTCCAGCAACAGGAACTGCAAAATGAAAAAGAAGCTCATATATTTTCTCTAAAACTAATCCGCTTAATACAGACACCCGGTTAACATGGACACTGTGGCATGTCCCATTGGTGTCTGTAATAACGGGGTTCCACTGTAGTGTTACCCACCAGATATATTTACAGTTACTATCCATTCAGACTCAATAAACAAATTTTAATCTGTGTAATAAGTAATGACGTTGCACAATGTACTGACTCACAAGCGATGTAGTCATAGTAATTAAAGTGGTTGTGGCATTTTTAGTTCTTTGTTACCTTTCTACAGCTTGTGGCGTATGAAAAAAGTTTTTTTTTCCTATCTTGTAAAATTGAAGTGTTTTTTATTAATGAGTGAACTGAGTTATTTTGACATTTCATACTAAATGTAAAGAGAACCATAACACTTAAGAATTTCCAATGTGCATAAATATGTTTTTGGAGTGCAGTGTTGAAAACAAACAAACAAACAAATAAACAAGTAAATAAAATAATAAGCAGGGCTGTACTTTAGCAGATGTCATTGGCTCCTGGCAACTGCGCATTAAATTTTTATTCCGGGCATCCTTTTTTCGTAGGTTTGCAGGGCAATGATTTTCATGTAGTTTTTGCTGGAGCCAGGAGCCGTATGTCAAAGTACATTGCATGGGATGCAGTATTGGACTAGAATGTGGGCGGGTGTCATTCTTTCCTCAGAGCCAGGTGTTGCAGGCAAATACAGTGAAACCTCTATTAGGTGGACCCCCAATTAAGCGGACACCCTCTATTAAGCGGACACTAAGCTGGGTCCCGAAACGAACGTCTGATATTTCCCTTTGTAACGAACCCCTATTCAGCAGACACCTCTATTAAGTGGATGCAGACACTAAAATAAGTTGTATTTGGCTATATTTTCTATTGTAAAAAACGTCTATTAAGCAGACACCGGACTGAATTAACAATAGTAGTTTTGGATAACGTCCTTGAAATATGTATTGAAGTCAGTTAGTGTTTTTGCATTTACAAACAAATTAAAGGTGGTGATGAAAGGTAATGAACTTGAACTCTGGATAGCTTCCTTAACAACATTGTGCAATTTTTACAACCCTTATTAAGCGGACACCCTCTATTAAGCAGACACTTGGGAAGGTCCAGAAGGTGTCCGCTTAATAGAAGTTTCACTGTAGTGAAATTATGCAAATGAGGGTAAAAAGGAGGAGAAATCGGGCTGGAGAGAGAATCCAAAAATGACTTTTTACTTCGCTCGGGCTCCACTCTCATTTTATTTCCTCGCAGCTTTGCCGCTTGATCCTTCATGTGCTCATGATCTACCATTTACCACTTGGTCCTTTCATGAGCTCTTGATCAGCTGTGACTCAAGAGAAAAATAAGGAATTGCTTGCAGTCTTTATTAGACAAACCTTATATGGTGAAACCTGCATTAAGTAGACACCCATTGCCATGTGGGATATTAGCTTTCTGCTTTCCTAAAGTTGTCTGCTTTGATAAATGTGTTTCTTAGTAGAAATGAGAACAAAGACATTAAGAAAATCACTAAAGAGAAAAAAAAAACTAAAATAATATTAACAATAATAATATTAATAATCAGTGGCAGATCCAACATTTCTGGTAAGGGGGGAGCCCGGTCATACACACCCTGAGAAAAGGGGTGGGGGGGGGGGAAGCTGGGTCTCAAAAAAAAAGTTTTTGGCCCTTCAGTCCTCAGTTTGGCCTCAAAATAAGGAGGGGGCCCACGCCCCCCGGGCCCCTCCCCTGGGCCCCTCCCCTGGATCCACCACTGATAATAATAATAGCAATAATAATACTACTACTGCTAATAATTATTGCTAATAATTAATAATTATTGATTTAAAGGAAGCACAAATATTTATTTGATGCTGGTGTTTACTTGTCATTAGCGTATCCACACAGGGTGTGATACTCTAGTCTATGCCCAATCTGAATGGTTTATCACAATTGCCATTTTCAGGTCTAGGAGAGTTTGAATTTTATCCATGTTATTTCATTTTGCTGAAGATTGCAGTCAGTTCCATGGAGGGCAAAGAACCCCTTTGTGGATGTGCTACATCGCACTATTAGTTGTTGTTATTGTTGCCAACTGTACATGCAGTTCCTTTTGGGCCATATTGTACCCCTATCCCTCTTCTTTCCTGACATGAGCTACACTTGGCTACCCATTTAGGTTGTTTAGATACTCTAGTTTACGCCCAATCTGAATGGTTTGTCACAATTGTTGTTTTCAGATCTAAGGGAGTTTGAATTCTATCATTTTATTTTATTTTGTTCTTGCAATATTGGATGGAGGGCAAGGAATCCCTTTGTGGATGTACTACATTGTACTATTAGATTCTTATTTATTGATCAGAATACTTGGTTTTGGCTCTTTATAGGTCTAATACTGGGTTCATTTTTCTTTGGCTATGTCATCACTCAGTTACCAGGTGGCTGGCTAGGAACACGGTTTGGTGGGAAATATTTGTTAGGCCTTGGAGTGCTTTGCACTTCTGTGTTGACAATTTTCACTCCTCTTGCTGCACGTCATAGTGTTGGGATGTTAATTCTGGTGAGAATACTGGAAGGATTAGGAGAGGTAAACTATTTAGTTGCAAACATTTTGTAGTGGATTGGTTTTAGTACTAAAATTGATGACTCCTTGCTTGCGTGGCATTCATAAAAAAAGGGGAAGGGGAAGGGGGAATTAGAGCACTAGCGAGAGCGCGAGGGGCACGCGAGAAGTTCCCCTTTTTCCCAACCTCTCAGAGTCCCCGGCGTTCTGGCGCAACCAAATTCCTACTTCCCCTTCCCTTTTAACGCCTGCCACACAGGCTCCATAAATCCTGTAAAACCCAACAAAAGCAAAGAAAAGGTCAAACGAAAAGTAAAACGTCATTCTAACTGAAGGCAATCCTAAATAAGGCATGTTATTATTTCAAATAAAGCAGGTGCATGTGTACATGGGTTTATGACACAAGTATTTTTCATACCTTATAAATTTAAACTATAAAAGAGCTGCGCCGTTTTCATGTTCAATATTTTCAACTGCCAGCACTTAAAAGTAGCCTTCTCCCCACGATGAAGACCACATTAAGATTGGGAAATAGAGTTTTCATGAAGAGGTTCTATGAAAAAGGCTTTTCGATAACAATCCGCCCAGCCATTCACAATGCCCTCTTGGGAATTTTTAACGTAAAGTACGTAACCGAATCTCAAATTACATTGCTGATGAAATTCAAGTGATTCGAACGAAATATTCGTTTTGTTTTATCAATTAATTCATCAATTACATTTTTTGTGCAGACCTTTGGAAATAGTTGTTGTTTTATTAGGGAAAAGCCATAAACAACACCCGGGAGATTCCACGAGTCCATGTGTACAGCTAACGGCAAACGTCAAATTCAGGTTGGCAATTCAAGTATCAAATTAGAAATGTCAGCAAAGAAAAACTGTTGAAAATAAGTCATGTGGATGAACCTAAAATTAAACCTATTGCTGTTGCTTAGAAGCGAGAAAATTTGGTCACGTGGTGCAAATTGAAGTTCGCCGTTTGCCGTAAACGTGATTCTAAATTTCTCTAACGTATCGTTGTAAGCTAATTTCCTCTTTAATGGGGATTTGCTTTCTTACATGTACCTTTAACCCCTCCAGCCTTGTTTATACTTTAATCAGTGGTATTTACATCAGTACAATTTGAACTATACAAATACACACTCAGACACTTAAACAAAACATCGCACAGAATGACTATTGTTTTCGGGTCGTTGTACTTGTTGTTGATTGTAGTTGTTGTTGTTCGTCCTTCGAAAGTCGAAGATAACCATGACTTCAGACTTCAGACTAGCGGCAGTGGGTCTGGAGATGACCAGTGTGTCCAATCCGAGCCCAGAAGGCTCGCGCACTCATGGGACTTGAGTATGTGGGTACTGCAGTCTGTGGAGGTGGAGGTTGCTCTGGCTTTGCGCGCGGCCATTTCCTCTGTGCTTTAGCGGTCCGTCGGTTTTCTGTCGCAGGGGCCACAGTGGTGCCTTTGCTACGCCAAGTTAGACTATCCGAGGCAAGCGACTCTCAAGTACTAGGGTTGATGTTACGTCTTAGTGGGACTCTTTGAGGCAGTCTTTGAAATGTTTCTTCTGCCAGGGCGGTCGTTATGAACTTGCTGAGACAGCCAAACTTCCCCTTTATCTTCCACAAACCGTCTGTGCTTACCGTATCGAAGGCCTTGGTCAGGTCAACAAAGGTCACAAAAGGTCGCTATTCTGCTCTTGGAATTTTTCACTTACAGACGAGGTGGAAACATAGGTCTGTAATATTATAGGTGACACGTGAACTGAATCACTTTCATTGGTCGAAGTCTGTGCGTTATTTCCTTTGTAGATAATACCACCTTATTTATCAAATTGTTAGGGCAGAGCAAAGAAACAAAGGCCATGCGAGCTATTGTTTATTCTTTTGTTCCCGAATATGTCACTTTAAATGGCTTATGAAGCGCATGCTTACAAGCGGCCATGAATAACTAATGATGTCCACTCAATCTGCGCGATGATGTCCCGAAAGGCCAATTGTAAAAAATTCGTCTAATGTCATGTCCCCTGCAGGGTGTAACGTTCCCAGCTATGCATGCCATGTGGAGCTTTTGGGCCCCTCCCTTGGAAAGGAGCAAACTTGTCACTTTTTCTTATGCAGGTAAGTACATTTTAATTCAGTTGTTAACCACCACCCGTTCAACTCGGTTGGAAAAATGGCGATTCCATGTGGTGAGCAGGAGTTCGTGAGTTCGTGAATTCAAATCCGAGAATCAGAGGTCTCATAATAATACACTCGCCCATTCAGCATTTATTTGGATTCGCACACAACCCTCCTTATTCACTGCGGTCAAACCAGTAAAATCTCCCAAGCAACGTTCGCCAGAAATTAGGGGTTGCTCATACGTTTTACGGTCAAAATTAGTAAGGTTAAGCAAAGACGTTTTTGAGCGACGCACACTTCTACCAGAAGTGGATCCATTCTTAGGCAGTTTTTTGCCCAAATTTTCGGTCGAATCACCTTGAGACTATAGACCCTTAGCAATACAAATTTGGAAGCGTTATGGCTAATTAAAATAGAAAGGGGCGTACTTTGAGTTGACTTTCGTCGCTCAAAACGCCTTTACTTTAGTTCCCTAATAAAAGATAAATGCACCTCCAGGTTAGATGTACACAAGTTCAGTGCAAGAATAGCTGTTTATTTTTCTGCCTTTCGTATCACAAAGGGAAAGAACTTGGCACTATTCTTGGCATGCCATTAGCAGGAGTTCTCTGTGCATCTGACATCTGGGGAGGATGGCCATCTGTATTTTATGCCTTTGGTAAGTATTTCCCCTGCAATACAGTGAATAAGAAGCGCTCCCTTCTGGGTATACCTAATTATCAATGATGATATTTCTATTATTATAGACACCTTTAGTGGAGACTCGGACATAACTGATATATAGTTAGTGCCTCGCGGCTGAACCGAATTCCGCTACAATGAGCTGAGAAGGGCAACCAAATAGAATGTAATATAAAAACAACTCCTGGACGTTACCAAATTGTTTGAAATTGGCAATTTTCCATATAAAATTGTAGAATTTACCAAACTCAGCATGAGGCAGGTTTGTAACGGAAGAAAAAAACAATTCTCATGTTGACGTTAAGTAAAACAGTCAAGGGACATTCAAATGTCAAACATGTAGCAAATAAACTATGGAACTCAAGGCACGAATGTTCAAAACTGAAGAAGATGAAACCGATTGCAGTGAGTGGGGCTTTTAAAACCACCGTTTAATCTGACCACCAAAGTCAAAGTTTATATCTGTTATCTGTAGTGTAACCTTAAATAATCAATTGTGACCTCAGGAAGACATATATCTCTGTTTGTTTTGGAGCTGTGAGTTTGTCATTTACAAGAAATTTTGAGGCAACGTGAAAGTTTTATAACGAGTAATTGCTATCTACGCCCTGACACCACCCTCAGCTTTTTGGAAGATACTTTTGATGAAAGCGTACATTCAGCATGGGGACTCCCTCCATTATGACGATACTTTTAAAGGATACCTCGAAAGTAATGTTAAAGTACTATGAAACTCCCTTGTAGACCATAGGTAAATGAATTTCTTCATGACCATGTGCTTAATCCTTTTACTCCTAATGGTGATAAAAACTTCACAACAAAAATTCCAATATCCTTTTGTAGACCACTAGAAAATAAGTAGTTCTTCACAAAGGTTCTGTCAAAGGGGTTTCATTTGAATAGTAACGCCATAGCATTTCGAAATGAAGAGGTCTTCTTCGCGGTATTTGTGATGGGCTTGTTTTGTCTCCCGATATATGGTACTTTGTTATGAATCGCGTCGTCTTGCGCGTAGCCTGGGACCAGGCTCCACAGTGGGGAAAAAGGCAAAAAAGGGGGTGAAATAGGAAAAATGTCGGCGAGCGAAAAAAAAATTTCGCTCGCCGATTTTTTTCTTTTTTCCCGCACGCCGATTTTTTTCTCTTTTTTCTCCCAATGCGGAGCCTGGTCCCAGGCTATCTTGCGCGTAGCCGTGAACAAATACGTTTGTGTTTCTTTACATACTGACAGATTGGTGTTGAAATAGTACTATAAATTAAATGTTTGATTTAGGTGGTGTTGGCATTTTATGGTTTTTCATCTGGATGATGTTTACGTACAACAGACCAGCTAATCATCCAAGAATATCCATCAAAGAGAGAGAATATATTCATGCTACTATAGGAGCAGGACAGGACAAAGGAAGAAGAGTACGGGAATTATGCTATCTTTATTTGAGTAGCCCCTTTTTGTCGCGAAACATAACTATAACAGAATTCAGCACTAATAGAACAGTGTAATAGGACAGTGCTCACCATTGGGTGTGCGCACTTGAATGGCTTTTTGACTACGCACGTAAGTCATGCGCAGAAGAGCTCTGGGCTCGAGATTGACTGCTAGCAAAAAAAGCTGTCTATCAGAAATTCTTGTGTTTTGTTTAAAAAAAAAAAGCCTAAAATATCGCAAATTTTACCACAGTTATGATTAATTCATTTGGTAAAACAGAACGTTGTGTCGTCCAATTCGGTCTGTTAATGTACATTGCACTCAATAGCTGGCTAGAAGCCAACAACTAATTTTACAAATCAGCGCAGCCTACAGATAAGTTAGTTATCTGTTATCAGATAACTGACTAATCTGTAGGGTATTTAAGTGACAGACAACAATTTCTATGGGTTTACCGGCGTGATAACGCACGCGGGATGTTTGGAGAACACGAGAAAAACGTCCGGGAAGAAACTTTTGAAAAGCCGGGTACACCTCGCGTGGTTGTCCTCTTCTTTCCCAAATTTTGGAAATTGCTGGTCTATTTGATACTGGAAGTTGCCGGAAATTTAAACAGAAGATTTTGGTTGAATGGAATTTGCAAGGTGGGGTGTAGGGTGGAGGAGTGGCAGGGGTTTTTCCAGGTTTTGAAATATGTGACCCCTCTAACTACATTGTTAATTTTTTCAGAAATATGACACCCCATGGTTTGCAATCTTCACTTCGCCAGCCGTGTGGGGGATAATTGTCGCACATTTCTGCGACAACTGGGGTTTTTACACCTTTCTGACTTGTTTGCCGTCTTATTTCAAAGAAGTTCTCAACTTTTCAATTTCTCAGGTGAGAAAGACGCATTGTTATAGATCGCTTGTGGAATAGGTACAAAGACGGGCGATCCCTCTCCTATTTAAAAGATTGTTTTTGATTAGCTGGGAAAACAATAGGGATTGTCACATAACAATGCCCCTATCCCTGAAAACAATGAAGTGCAGAGTAAAGGGGACCAGTGAAATAAAAGGTTTAGAACGGTACAGGTCTGCTGACAAAGACTGGCGCCGAACCTATCCGATATTAAGTGACGTTCCACTTTCAGATGGGTGCGACTTAGGGCCTGTTTACATCGAGGTGGGGGACCCCAGGTAGGTGAGGTAACGCGCTTGTGTGGGGAAACCCGCCCGTCTATATAATCTTTTATTTTAATTTGATCACGTTTACATGATAGGTGAGGTGACCATAGGAGAGATTGTGTGGACAGGAAGGTACGTTACCCCACCTAAGCGCGTTACCTCACCTACCTTGGGTCCCCCACCTCCATGTAAACAGGCCCTTAATCAAACGGTTTCTTAAAAATATGTTGATCATTTAAAACTCGTATTATTTCAGAATGGTCTTTTGTCTGCTGTTCCGTTTGTTTGTATGTGCGTAACTGGTATCGGTTCTGGTCAGCTTGCGGACTGGATGCGTGAAAACAATGTATTATCTACTGGGGAGGTTAGGAAAGTCCTTGCTACAGGAGGTGAGTGCCTTCAAGATCCACATACAAATTCTCCAGACTGATCTCCATACATTTCTTTTAAGAATAGTTGAGAGAATTTGGTTTAACATCCCAGTGCCTTTGATAATGAATTTAGTAATTCTCGTAACCTTTACTCTTGATGATCTGCTGATGTTGTTAGGAGAAAATAGATGTTGGTCACTCTTGGGACCAAAAGGGTTAAAATGAGAGCAAAAATACAAAAGGTTCGTTAGGGAACAATTGATAAGTCTCTTTAAAGTCGCCAGGTTATATTATTTCAACTGGATGAACAAACAATGGTTATTTCAAATTAGGGAACTTGTCAGCCATTCACACTTTTCACATTGCCCATAATACATCTTGCTTCAGTTTACCTCTGACCTACTTCCACGTAAGAATAGTTTTGAATTTTCCCTGGGTATTGCAGTCGCCCCAAGAGAAATGGAAGACAATACTTCAAAATTGTGGGGTTAAACATGGTTTAGTAAGATTAGTATAAAAATGGGGCAATTACATTTAGTCTCCTTTCTTCCTCTTTTATGGTCATTACACCACGTTCCTGTCGACAAGCAATAGTCAGTCAAAGGACTGACGACAGATTGGGTTTCGTTTGTTGGTAAGTAGGTAAATGTTTCTACAGCGGCCACTTTTTTGGCGGACAGTCCATACATTGACAACAGCCACCTTTCTACATCGGCCACTTTCTTCTGTTCTCAAGGTGGCCGTTGTCGAGAGCTTCCACTGTATCTGCACGTTCTGAGAGGAATTCTTTCCAGTTTCACTTAGTGATCTTTTTCTGTATCTCAGGTTACCTTATACCTGCCTGCCTGATGATAGCTACAAGTTATGTTGGCTGCAACTCCACCAGCGTGGCTGTTGTGTTATTTTCACTGGCCCTAGGGGCCTCTAATCTTAATGCGGCTACCTACCGTGTCAATCATTTGGACATCGCTCCTAGATTCTCGGGAGTTCTGATGGGAATCACAAACTCAGCGGGAACAATTCCAGGGATCATTGGACCTTTTGTAGTAGGACTGTTAACATACAATCAGGTATGTTTTTGGAGAAATGATTACATTTTGTTCAGACGGGGCTGGTTCCAAGTAATGGATCTAATCTGATATTGGATCGCGCAATTTCTGTTCACACGGGACCGATCTGTTGACGAAAACCGGCCTGCTGCTGTCCCCTTTTTTGACAACAGTGAGTGATTAGAGCAGTTTTCCAATAAGTCGGGTCTAAATACTGGTAAAAGCAGGCGACGATTGGACGTTCGGGCTTTGGATACGGCACAACTAACTCAGAGTTCGGGTGAATATGCAGTCTCTTTATTTTATGACGTTCGCAAACACAGTCGTCATTGTAGCGTTTGAAAAGCTCAGGTTTTTGTCCGTTGTATTTAGAGAAAATACTTCAGTGTCATTAAGTAAAGAATTAAGAACTCAACCAGTTTGTCAACTCGGTCTATCAACCCCCTCCCCCTCCAGGGTTAGAAATATAGCTTGGGAAATTCCTGAAATTTCCTTCGCTTTTCCTTGACATCAAACCTTCAATACCAGTAACGGCCTTTATAGAAGTGTGCACTACAATCCTATTAATTTTCACGGTTGCCTCTTCCATTCATCCGTCACACATCAAAAACGCCATCCTACGGCGTTTTTTAGACTTCGACAACTATGTAGTTAGTTTGTAGTGACGACTCCATTTTCTCCCGACATATCAGAAGACAAAAAAAGACCCACTTTTTTTCAGTTTCAATGTACCTTATTATAGGAAATTAACGCTCCATGAAATTAAGGTATTGGAAATTAACGCGACTTAAATTAACGCGAATTTAATGGAAAACAACTTTCGAATAAAGAAAATTAACGCGAAAGAGGAGGTAGAATTTCATAATAAAGGAAATTAACGCGATTAAGAAACGGTTGGTGGTGACAACTGGACACAAATTTAACAAATATTGTAAACCTTCCCCTTAGCTTTGGTGAAAGATGAAACTAAAGGGTAAATGGAAAGAAAGAAAGCTCGTAGGTAATGTTTTTCAGGTGTTAAGAATGTCTGGACAGATTTAAACATTGGGGTTAAAATACTGGAAATTAAGGGCGCGGAAATTAGCGCTGCACTTAATTAACGTTGCAGAAATTAACGCTCAACAAAATGAACGAGACTTAAATTAACGCGAATTTTAACGATTCGCGTTAATTTCCTATAATAAGGTATTTAGCACAAAAGTTATAATTGGGGACACTATTTTTAAGCCTCCTACTGGAGACGGGGTCGCCATTTTACGTGGTCATCCTAGCCACTCGAAAGTCCGTCTAGCCGTTTGCAGCGCAAACTCATGCAATACCTTCATTTCTCAGTTATTTTTAAGACCTTGAGTATTTCTCCGGCCCCGAGAATCGAACCCGCGACATTCCGCCCTGTAGTCAGGCGCTCTACCGACTGAGCTTATCCTTCCCTTTTTTTGTTTGTCTCTGTTTCATGTCTGTCTTTCAGTTGGCCGTGTTGCCGGAAAGGAATATAACGCGAAGACGGTTTCTCCGTTCGATGTCAAAACGCGATCGCTTCAGGCGCGTTAGAAGCTTGCATCGACATTAGCCACTCGAGTTATATATTAAAAATTGTCAGTAGCCCGAAAATTACCTGCCTGATGGTTAATATACTGGATGCTTAAAACACAAGAGTCAAAATGGAGGGGAGAGAAAATGCTGTTACCACTTTTGAGTCTATGGCTGAAATCGATCTTATAGTGAGTAGTACCAATTGAATAAAACCTCTTACGCACTACTTTAGCATGGTACAATTCGTTCATTTCTGCATTTTGTCATTTTCTCTATTTTCACTGTCACGCCCTCGAAAAGCCTCGCCAAGAATCAGGTCTGTGCGATATTTCATATGCGAGATATTCGGAATAACGTTTTATCCAAATTTAAGAGGCTTTGTATGAAGACGCCATGTTGGTGTCTCTTTGAGGGGCACAATTTTAACCCACACAAAAGCCAGCTAATGCCGCGTGACGCAAAAGCCTGGAAATTCAAGCGTCTTCTATCGTAAAACGAAAACGAAGAACTCTTTCGAACCGAGAATATGTGTAAATAGAGGTTTTTAAGTGCTGTAATACCTCATGAAAGTAGAAACTCACAGAAGAATCGATAGTTTCTTAGTTTGAATTTTGGTGACGTCACTGGTCACGTGTTAGGATTGAAAAGGTAAACTCAAATGCAGACGTTGAGACCCATAAGCGAAAACTTGCTGCGCGTTGTCCATTGAAGAGAGCGGCTTACGTAACGACATAATGATTCAACTACCAGTTGACCTACAGCGCGTACATGTGTCAAACACGGCTCGGTTTAATTAATTGTAGTCGATAGCTAACTGTCTCCTTTCCACAGCCGACAAGACTTCAGTGGCAGAAAGTGTTTTACATATCTGCTGGGATGTACGTAATCGGCTGGGTAACGTTTGTGCTTTTTGCGAGTGGTAAAGTCCAAGAGTGGAATACACCTTTTGAAGACAAGTCGGTGCCAATTGATATTCCCCGAGCTCCAAGGATACCTGTTATGGCGGACATTGTGGCTATAAAAAACTTGAACGATCCGGTTACAGAGACTTCCCAATCTGCCGCCGAATGCTAGGGTGGTTGCGACATCATCGTTCTGCCTCTGGATGCTAGGACGACGCGAAGAATTGATATTTTGTAAAAGCAAGGGTTTGTGTTTGATGTGTTCAGTCGCGGGCTCATACTTTAGGTCGATATTATTCGCCTTTGCCTGCTTGGACGTGGAATACACGTAACAAGACAACGTGCCGACCATAGTAACTATTATTTTGTTTTTTAATAGATTTTTTTGTCACATTGAGTCTCGTCGAGTCGCGGTTGTACTATTATAAGAATAAACCTGAGGCTGAGATTTTCATTAGGATATAATTTTGTGTGTTGAAAATCTGTTAATAAAACACAATTAAATGTTTTTAACTAACTGATATTATTGTTCCTTTCTCTAAACGGGAAAACTAGCGAGCAAGCTAGTGACTAAAGCCAAATGTTGCTAATAATGGTTCGATGAACGGTTCATTGATACCCCAGTACAAGCTAAAATGGAAATAAGATAAGCTTCAATTTAAGAATAAAATATAGATTTAGCCAGGGCTAAAAGCGAAGCTCCTACTAACTCGAATTTATAATTTAAATCAAACAGTTGTAAACTTGTATTCCACAAATCAGTTACCTTTAGAGCACATTCATGTGACTTTTGACGGAAAGGCTAAGTAATTTTAGAGAAAAATAATTTGCAAACAGTCCAAGCTAAGAGAGAAATTAATCTTACATCGACTTGATAGCCTTATATGTACACCTAAAAAACAGCATACCATAATGATTCTTGATCACAGTACATTAAGAAAACAAATCAGGCCGAATTTTTTGCGTTCGATAAGTTTACTTTACAAAATCTTGCCAACAAGTCTGGGGACGTGTAAACCAACCTTTTATACTTTTTATACATCTCATCTGAGGTGAAATAGTACCATGAGGCGCTGTTTTTATCATACAGACCTCAGACAGAATGCAGTATTTCACATATTTTGCTATACAAATTGCACTCATTCAATATTCAGGACGATCGAAGCACGCGTTAGCGAAACCGTTAAAAAAATTTACAAAATCACCTATACGGCGAGCCGGTTCTCACTTTTGACAAGCGCCAAAGTCGACTGTTTAAATTAAGATTAACACAGTTATAAGCTTCAACATAATGGCTTTATAACGATGCGTAATCTTCAAAAGCGTTTGATACGCGCGGCATTTTGACTACTCCAGCAAGCTATGTTCATGAGCGACTGAAAACAAACGGCACAACAGCGATGAAAATTGCAAAAGAGACTACTAACAATCAATAAAAGGAAAATAATTCGGTGAAACATATACAGAGACAACAATTTTCATTCACGAAAACAAGTATTAAAGTGTCTCTGAAAATCCTTGTTTATGTTTTAAGCCGGCTTCCCGGTGTTTGCGTTTTTCAAAGATGAACTCGAGGCAAGAAAATCGCTCAAAGCTTTCTTTTACAGCCAGAATTATAACTAAATATTCTTTGGAACGTTTCCTTTCTATTTGCAGTGAGAAAATGTCTGAAGGCCTTTTAAAGTTCTATAAGCTTATAATCAAACCTGATACTCGGTCAGATCATTGTCCCAAATCTTACAAACGTGCATAAACTAAATAGCCCCATAAACTACACTCGACTTCATTGAATTAGATTTAAAACTTCAAATAAAATAATTACTCAGGCTTATCATTCGAGATGCACTGAAAACTATCAAGTAAGGCCAAAATCGCTTCAGACTTTTCAACCTCTTACGCATCAAGCAAGGTGAAAAACGAAAACGATGCCATCCGAAATCGGATTTCAGACTTTGAAAAGCGACGTATTTCTCAACCAAAACTCCGATAAAAAAACTAGCAATGAATAACAGAAGACTCTTTATAGCAGCTGAATTTCATTTTGTACAATGTTCAGTGGAAAAAGACAGTTAAAAACATCACAAGTTGACACAAAACTCTGTCAGCCTCAGCTGTCAAAGTAAACCAGTTTCAAGATGCTGCATAATTTTTCCGCATGAACTCACCTGTCAAATTTTGACCAATCAGAGCATAAAAATTGGACGTAGAGCGTGACCAACGAGTGACCTTGGTGAGAAAAGTCAAAAGCAAATGGCATGTCTTCCCTGCCTGTAAAAACTGGCTGAATCTTACCTTCCGAGGTCAGTTTGAAATCAAAATTTTAATTGTGCGGCACATATAAAACACGACATATTTCATATGAATTGAAAAAATTAAACTTGAGCCTGCAATCATTTGAAAACTAGTAACTTGTCAGGGGATAACTTCAAAAAATACTCGACCTCGATGGATCGACACCTGAGCCCGCGATACGGTCAGGTGATACTGGTCAGCGGGACGCTGTTTTGACAGCTGTCAATTGATCACAACATTGATGTGCAATATGTGTGCAATATCAGTCTTCCTGTGCTCCAAAACTAGCTAGAAAGTGTGGGATTGAACATTGGTTTCCCTGTGCTGCGGACGGACGGGCAGCGGGCGGGCCGTGTACGTTCACGTGATTACCAAATTTTCTGGGATGGGTAGATTTACTTACCCATGGTGCTCCGCAGGCGCGCTTCGCGCGCCAGAGCTCCGCTAACACAAGAATATTTTCAGCCCAAAATCGACAGAAAAAGAAGAACATTCAGCCTGGACCAAAAAAAAAACAAAACAAAAAACAAGTATTCTTATAAAAAAGACAGAGTGTAAAAGCTGAGAAATTTCAAAACAAAAAAAACAAACAAACTGATAACCGCACTTTAGGCTATTGAGAAATAGTACTTCTGGAACTTGGGTTTAAGAAGCTAATACCTAGCCAAAAAGTTTAGTCCAGTTCTTTTATAAAGGAAAGTAAAACTGAATCAGAAACATTTACATTTACAGCTAGGAGCGTATAAAAATGCTTGCCCACTAGGATGACCTTCACATTCCGGAGACGTTGGATTGAACCAGTCTATGAGAAAAGATGTCGATAATTACAACACTGTAAGAAAGTTAAAGATTCTTTTAAAAATATTAGAAATTATATATATATATATACGTGTAATAAAGTGGCTAAAGCCGTTAAACAGTGCTCAATATACTATTTAAGTGTAGAGCTTTGAATAAGAAGATATAACGAAGAGACAAAATTCTCTGTACAGAGAATTTTGTCTCTTCGTTATATCTTCTTATATATATATATATATATATATATATATATTTAGTATATACACACTCAGTGATCTTGGTAATTCAAGCAATCTGATTGGTTAGCTATCTCGGACTATGACGTTATATTCACTGCGCTAGGCGGTGAATATAAAGCCGAGCAAAATCGCTGTCGTGAACTGGGTGTTTTGCCAAAGTTTCAAAGTAAAACCTGTTTGAAAATACACGAATATCCAAGTGCTGATGACTTTGAAGGCAAGAAAAGACTTCATGGTGTTTAAACAGCGTGATTTATTGTGAAGTGGTTTACTTTAGCTGACTTTTTGTACGCTCGAAGCTATGTTTACCACTACAGAGGAAAACGAGGTCGCTTTGTCACTGTTTTGTGATTTCGGGATTTTCTCGCAAGACCAATTTTGCCTATAAATAGAGGTTAATTTATGGAGAAGAGAGGAAGGCAAATATTTTCGAAAATTGTACGTGCCAGCAAGTTAACAAGGCAAAGAACTTTGGAGATAAACAACGCTTACCTTGATCGCAGCCGCTGTTGACAGCATTTGCAAGAAGCGACGAAGAAAACTTTCTCATTCACGTTGAGTTGACAGAAACAAATAAAGCTCTAGATACTTTTCTTCTCAGAATTGGGTAGTAATTTAAATTTTCGGCGTTTTCTTTTAAACCGTTGATGCTAAAGCTTACAAAACTCGATACAAAAGGATTAAAACTATCATTTGCCATGTTTGAAGATACTGTAAAGATCTAACTTTTGCGCATCCACTGTTTACGGCTTCGTGTTCACGCATGAATTTTCACCCGTCAATCAAACTAATGGTTTTTTAATGGTTTCCTTTCTGATTCTGTTGAGATCACTTCGTGTGAATATACTAAAACAATTATTCACCTCAGGCTCAGTTACTATTGTTGAATAATCCCCTCGACTTCGTCTCGGGGATTATTCAACAATATTAACTTCGCCTTCGGCGAATAATTGTTAAATATATATATATATATATATTTTTTTTTTTTTGGAATAAAAATAAAGATAAAAAAACCTTGTTGATTGGAAAGCTGTCCCGGTTTTTTTGATGCATTATCTGTCCTGTGCGAACTAGTTCCCAGAGAGTTCACAGAGCCTCTACTCGGCTATCCAGTTTCCAGGGATTGCCGCGTATTTCAAAATTTACTTCTCTCGTGACTTCAGCAGTGTGCAGCATGTGAATTGCACTTTAAACCTCAAAGTCCTGTTATTTCTTTGGCAATGGAAGAGGCCTTACCACTTTTGCGAGAAAATAGCTCTAACTCTTACCGGCAGTCAAGATGCTATATACCCGCTAGATACGTTCTCGCAGCTTTGTCCTGTTCGGGTTTTAGTGTGGTGTATCTTCTCCGAGTGAATTTAAGCTTGGCTCTGGTGGCCATGGTCAATTCCACTTACGCGAACGAACAGGCGTCTGCAAATAACCCGGAATGTCAAAGAAATTCTTCCACAGATTTCGAGAAAAAGGTAAGAAGGAAAGGAGTCTAGTGTACTGTATTTGCAGCATGGTGGTCAATTATCGTACGCAAGCTTGGCTATGGACTGTTCATAGTCCCTTATTTTTCCGTGAGATCGTCGAGATATAGCCGCAGGCCACCCAAGCACACTACAGGTACGCGTGTTGTATTCTTTGTTGTTTGTCCGCGTCTCGCCGAAAACGCTTCAAAACGACCTGAGACGCGGGCAAACAACAAATAATACAACAAGGCAATAAGGTAAGTCGATTTTATTTAAACACATAACAGTTTTTTTTTCTCTTTTAAGAAAAACCGTTTACATCCCATACAAGCCTTTGTAAATAACCGTATGTAACACAACACCGCTCGCAAGCGAGAGTCACGTCCGCGTTCCTGTAGTGAGCTTGGGATACCTGTGATACAGCCCGTCTCATCATTAATGGCGGCCATCTTGATTTTCAAATGTACGAAGCGGGCGGGCGTCGGGGATTATATAGCTCTTGCGGGAGGGGGCAAGTAAAATAGAAATAAAAACATTTTTCTCGCTTCCTCCCAAACCACCCCCCTGCCCGCTAAGTAGTTTTGACACTCATGCAAGATGGCAGCCCGTAACGCAAAGCCGTCGATCTCGATGATCGTATGGGAAAACTGGGGACTCTGAACAGTCTAGCTTGGCAAGGAAGAACAAGACATCGAAGTACAGGTATACAGGTCAAGAATATTGATGTGTATGTCACACGTTTTTTTGCCGTTTCACGAGCCAACAACATGCATGAGTCAATCACGAGCCACGAATTAAGCGAAAACCAACCTCGAGTCATGCCCAAATGACGCATTTTAATTTCCACTTTTGAATTTCCGGGCACAGAGAAAAGCAAGTTTTTTGTACAAAGTTACAATGGGTACCAATAATTTGGTGTGAAGAATTATGTAGACAGGCATAATTTTCCATATTATACACAAACCGTCTGATAATTGTGTTTTTCTTGGATGATACTGGCAAACAAAGCTAACTGGATCACCACTATTCCATGGTTTTGTAGTGCAGAAGTTTTGTTTGACAGTTTTTTGCAGGAACATTTTACTCTGCTGACTCTGGTACATTGAACATTTCAGATCAACTGGGACTTTGAACCACAGGGTCGTCCAGAGAAGTTTCGTGTGAATCAATAAATTACTTGTCAAACTCAAATTATTTATCAAACTCAACCTACTTTAAAGTCTCACCTTGAGAAAATGTCTATACCTGTCGCTTAGCACGATTAATTAGCCCAATGATCTACTGCTTTTCGTATTTTATACTGTAAGCCGATCTCGCGAGCCCTCAGTCTCTTGGTTTGCGGTCTATACCATGTGTAACGAAACTGTAAGGCGAGAAGGCGATCAAAATAGCCCATTTTTCAGAGGTTTTCGACCGGTTTTGATGTTCTGACGACCAACACATCTCCTCTGGACCCTGTGTTTGAACCCTTGTCTTTGTGAAGAAATACTATATGTAATTATTTTTCTTCTGTAGGATGGAGAGTTTAACTGGGATCAAAAAACACAAGGTAATATAATGTGCTCACCAAATCTAGATCTTTGCAGATTATTATTCAGTAAATGCCTTGACTTGATAATTAATACAAGAAGCGTTGCCTCCCTTTTCCAGCTACAGGAACTGCAAAATAGTGTTACCCACCAGATAGAATTCACAGCTAGTTACTATCCATTCAGTCTCTAAACAAATTTCAATCTATATAAGTATAATGACGCTCCGTTGCACAATGTACTGTCACAAGCGATGTAGTCATAGCGTCTTTAGATACTTGTTACCTTTCTAAAGCTTGTGACGTGTAATTTTTTTTTTCTGTTCTATCCTCAAAATTGAATTGTTTTTTTTATTATAAGTGAACTGAGTTATTCTGAGATTTCATCTCAAATGTAACGAGAACCATAACACTTTAAGAATTTCAAATGTGCATTAATATGTTTTTGGAGTGCAGTATTGACGAAAAAATGAAAAAAATAAATAATAAAAATAAGCAGGTCTAGGAGACTTTGAATTTTATCATGTTACTTCATTTTAATTGCTCAAAATTGCAGCCTTCCATGGAGGGTAAATTAAGAACCCCTTTGTGGATGTGCTACATTGCACTTTTAGTTGTTATTATTGTTGTTGACTGTACAAGCAGTTTCTTGTGTGCCATATTGTAACCTCATCTCTCTTCTTACCTGATATGAGCTACATTGGTTACCCATTTAGGTGTTTAGATACTCTAGTCTATGCCCAATCTGAATGGTTATCACAATTGCTGTTTTCAGATCTAAAGGAGTTTGAATTTTATCATTCTATTTCATTTTGTTCTTGCAATATTGGATGGAGGGTATTAAGAATCCTTTTGTGGATGTGCTACATTGTACTATTAGATTCTTATTTATTGATCAGAATACTTTGTTTTTGGCTCTTTATAGGTCTAATTCTGGGTTCATTTTTCTTTGGCTATGTCATCACTCAGTTACCAGGTGGCTGGCTGGGAACACGGTTCGGTGGGAAATATTTGTTAGGCCTGGGAGTGCTTTTCACTTCTGTGTTGACAATTTTCACTCCTCTTGCTGCACGTCATAGTGCTGGAATGTTAATTCTGGTGAGAATACTGGAAGGATTAGGAGAGGTAAACTATTGAGTTGCAAACATTTTGTAGTGGATTGGTTTTAGTACTAACTATAAAGAGTTCCTTGCTTGCGTGACAGGCAAAAAAAAAAGGAAAGGGGAAGGGGGAATTTAACTGCAAGCAAGAGTGCAAGGGGCACGCGTGGAGGGGAAACAAGAGAACCCCTGTCTTCCCACCCCTTAGAGACCTTGGCGTCCTGGCGCACCCAAATTTCCCCTTCCCCTTCTTATTTTAACGCCTGCTACACAGGCTCTATAAATCCTGTAAAACCCAACAAAGGGAAAGAAAAGGACAAAAGAAAACGCAGTTATTAAAGTGGAATGTTTATGAAACCCGTTAGACTCCTTTGTTGTAAGATTTTGTTAGCTTTTTTGTACCTAACCGTGCACAGCATTCTCTAGCATTCCTAGCATTTTGAACTTACAGGACCATAGAAACATCGCATTAATTATTCAGTGAAAATTTGTGAACAAAAAACAAAGGATTGTGCATGGTCAGGGAGTGTCCAGCATAAGCTACAGCACTGTTGTGTTGTTTCCAACTTTGATGTTTGCAGGCTTTCATAACCAGTCTCCTCTACTAATTATTATGAAAAGTAGAAAGTTATTCTAACTGGAGGCAATCCTAAATAAGCTCTGTTATTAGTTCAAATAAAGCAGATGCATGTGTATATCGATTTGTGACACAAGTTTTTTTACCTACCTCATGAATGTAAACTTTGAAATAGCTTCACTGTTTACATACTTAAGACTCAGCTGCAAGCCCTTGAAAGTAGCCTTCTCCCCACCATAGAGACCATATTAAGAGTGGGAAATAGATTTTTGGTGAACAGGTTCTATGAAAAAAGGCTTTTCAATAACAATTCGCCCAACCATTCACAATCCTCTCTTGGGAATACCCAAGGTAAAGTAAGTAACCGAATCTGAAACTACATTGCTGATGAAGTTCGAGTGATTCTAACGAAATTTTGGTTTTGTTTCATTTATCGATTCATTAATTTTATTTTTTAATTTTGTGCAGACTTTTGGAAATAGTTGTTGTTTTATCAGGGAAAAGCCATAAAGAACACACGGGAGATTCCACGAATCATGTGTACAGCTAACAGCGAACGTCAGATTCAGGTTGACAATTCGAGTTTCAAATAAGGAATATCAGCAAAGAAAAACTGTTGAAAATAAGTCATGTGGATGAACCTAAAATGAAACCTATTGCTGTTGCTTAGAAGAGATTGAATTTGGTCACGTGGTGCAAATTGAAGTCTGCCGTTTGCCGTAAACGTGATTCTGAATTTCTGTAACTTATCATTGTAAGCTAATCCTCTCTAATACGGATTTGCTTTCTTACATGTACCTTTAACCCCTCCAGTCTTGTTTATACTTAAAGCAGTGCTGTTACATCAGTATAATTTAGTCTGTACAAAGACGCAGACACTTGAATTAAATCGGCATCATGGGTGTTGTTGTCGGGCCATTGTACTTGTTGTTTGTCCTTCGAAAGTTGAAGATAACCATGTCGAAGATAACCTTCGTGGCCGTCTTTGATGCATGTCTTGGAAACGTTTCTTCTGCCCCAAAAGACCACTCTATTTGACAGAGTTCTCCATACAATACCTGCTTTCGTAGTCGGCAACCAGGTAGTCTGGTGACATGGCCTGCCCGTCTAACCTGGGCTCTCTGTAGGAGGGTGTCAACGCTGGGGATGCCCGCCCTTTCTATGACCTCCTTGTCAGGATTTTTGTCCTGCCATCTGATGTGGAGAAGTCTGCGGAGGCAGCTTAGGTGGATATGATTGAGCTGGTTGGCGTGTACTTGTCTGCTATACACAGTCCAGGTCTCACATGAGTAGAGAAGAGTGATGAGTACCACTGCATGGTAAACCTTCAGCTTAGTAGAGAGGCCGATGGCTATCCGCTCTCAGACATTCTCACGGACTCATGGAAGGCATCAGTCACCATGGCCGAGAATACTATACTGAAGAGCATCGGAGCAAGAGCACAGCCTTGTTTTACGCCCTTCGAATTCGTTACTGGAAAGTATTCTGACTCGTCTCTGTCATGTCCAGAACTTTAACCGTCATGCCTTCGTGAAACTGTCGCACGGTCGTTATGAATTCGCTGGGACAGCCAAACTTCTCCTTTGTCTTCCACAAGCCGTCTCTGCTTACCGTATCGAAGGCCTTGGTCAGGTCAGCAAAGGTCACAAAGAGGTCGCTATTCTGCTCTTGGCATTTTTTACGTACAGTCGTGGTGGAAACAGGTCTGTCGTATCACAGGTGAAGCGTGAACTGAATCACTTTCATTGGTCGAAGTCTGTGTGGTATTTCCTTTGTAGTGAATACCGCCTTACATATCAACTTGTTAGAGCAGAGTAAAAAAAGAAGGGCCATGGAAGCTATTGTTTATTCTCGGCTTTCATTCCCTGGTATCTCACTTTAAACGGCTTATGCAGTGCGTGCTTACAAGCGGTCATGAATAACTAATGATGTCGACTCATTCTGCGCGATGATGTCCTGAAAGGCGTATTGTAAAAAATTCCTGTAATGTCATGTCTCCTGCAGGGTGTAACGTTCCCAGCTATGCATGCCATGTGGAGCTTTTGGGCCCCTCCCCTGGAAAGGAGCAAACTGATCACTTTTTCTTATGAAGGTAAGTACGTTTTAATTCAGCCACCACCCGGTCAACTCGGTTGGAAAAATGCCGGTTTGGTAAGCTGGAGTTCGTCCATATTTGGATTCGCACACAACCCTCTATATTCACTCCGGTCAAAACAGTAAAATCTCCCAAGCAACATTGGCCAGAACTTAGGGTTGCTCATACGTTTTACGGTCAAAATTAGTGAGGTTAGGCAAAGACGTTTTTGAGCGACGCACACGTCAACCAGAAGTGGATCCATTCTTGAGCAGTTTTTTCGCCCAAATTTTCGTTCGAATCGCGTTGAGACTGTATACCCTTAGCAATACAAATTTGGAAGCGTTATGGCTGATTGAAAGAGAAAGGGGCTTACTTAAACGCCTTTACTTAAGCTCCCTAATAAGAGATAGATACACCTCTAGGTTAGATGTACACAAATCCAGTGCAAGAATAGCTGTTTATTTTTCTACCTTTCGTATCACAAAGGGAAAGAACTTGGCACTATTCTTGGCATGCCATTGGCAGGAGTTCTCTGTGCATCTGACATCTGGGGAGGATGGCCATCTGTATTTTATGTCTTTGGTAAGTATTTCCCCTGCAATACAGTGAATAAGGAGCCCTCCCTCCTGGGTATACCTAATTGTCAATGATGATATTTCTATTTTTAGAAACACCTCCAGTAGAGACCCAGACGTAACTGATATATAGTTAGTGCAGCGCGGTTGAACCGAATTGCGCTATAAAGAGCTGGGAATGGCCACCAAATAGAGTGTAATATAAAAAGACAACTCGTTAATGGACGTTACCAAATTGTTTCATATTGGCTATGTTTGCATATAAAATTGTAGAATTAACCAAACTCAGCATGAAGCAGGTTTGTAACGGAAGAAAAAAACAATTCTCATGTTGACATTAAGTAAAGCAGTAAAGGGACATTCAAACACGTAGCAAATAAACTATGGAAGGCGTGGATGGTCAAAACTAAAGAAAATGAAACCGATTGCAGTGAGTGGGGCTTTTGAAACCGTTTAATCTGAGTGCCAAAGTTAAAGTTTATATCTGTTATCTGTAACCATAAATAATCATTTACAACCTCGAGAAGACATATTTGTTTGTTTTGGAGCTGTGAGTCATTTACAAGTAATTTCGAGGTAACCTGAAAGTTTTATGACGAGCAATAGGCATCTACGCCCTGACACCACCCTTTATAGAAGATACTTTTGATGAAGGCGTACATTCAGTATGGGTACTTCTTCCATTACGACGATACTTTTTAGAGATACCTCGAAATAATAAAAGTACTATGAAACTCGCTTGTAGACCATAAGTAAATGAATTTCTTCTTGACCATGTGCTTAATCCATTTACTCATAATGGTGAAATTTTCACAATAAAAATTCCAATATCTTTTTAAGATAACTAGAAAATAAGCAATTCTTGAGAAAGGTTCTGTCAAAAGGGCTTCATTTGAATGGTAACACCATTTCGAAGGTGGGCTTCGCGGTAGTTGTGACGGGCTCGTTTATCGTTTGTCTCCCGATGGATGGTACTTTCTTATGTCGTCTCGCGCGTAGGCTGGGACCAGGCTCTGCAGTGGGGGAAAAAGGCAAAAAAAGAGGTGAAATAGGAAAAATATCGACGAGCAGGAAAAAAAATTTCGCTCTCCGAATTTTTGTTCTCGCACACCGGTGTTTTTCTCCTTTTTCCGCAGTGCGGAGCCTGGTCCCAGGCTAAATTGCGCGTAGTCGTGAACGAATACGTTTGTGTTTCTTTACATACTGACAGATTGGTGTACTTTAAATGAAATGTTTTATTTAGGTGGTGTTGGCATTTTATGGTCTTTCATCTGGATGATGTTTACGTCCAACAGACCAGCTAATCATCCGAGAATATCCATCAAAGAGAGAGAATTTATTCATGCTACTATAGGAGCAGGACAGGACAAAGGAAGAAGAGTACGGGAATTATGCTATCTTTATTTAGTGGCACCCTTTTGTCGCTAATCATAACTATAGCACTAATAGAACAGTTGGGACAGTACTCGCCATTGCGCGGGCGCACTTGAATGGCTTTTTGACTCCGCACGTAAGTCATGCGGCAGAAGAGCTTTGGGTCGAGATTGACTGCTAGCAAAAAAGCTGTCAGAAATTCTTGTGTTTTGATTAAAAAAAGCCTAAAATTTCGCAAATTTACTACAGTTATGATCAATTCATTTGGTAACAGAACGTTGTGTCATCCAATTCGGTCTGTGATCATATTCTTGGTTAAACAAATCGGACACCAGCGGTTTCCGATTTTGTTAATCACTCGTACTTATTCCTATTACAATTATTAACCATTTTGTTGACAAGTTGGCCAGTTACCCATGTTTCTTACCCATAAATGAAGACGCCACTACTCGTGTCTGAGAGTGGTATTCTGTTTCCAGGTCAGCGTGGTTGCAAGCATTTCGGGGGAAGGGACTTTCGCGTCTTTATTCCCATTTTTTTTTTCTTCTCAGGGATGGTTTGCATTTTCATTTGTTTCCATTATTAAAGTCACCTTGTAGGGCTAAAATTCAGAGTTTCGGTGAGGAATATTTGACAGTGATTTCACAAACTTGTTGATGTAGCATATTTTATTGTATTCTAATATCGGGAAATCTTGTTCACATAAAATTGATATAAAGAAAAGAAATATCGTACTTCACCGATGTATCGGTATATCTTCGCAGCCCTATCATTTTGTTCTCAAGTTATTCAACTTCCCTTGTTTCTTATATTAGCAAGAAAGGAAGACGTAGTGGCTTTATGCGACTGAAAGTGGCTATCCTGTGAGGAAGGGTTTGAGGAGATTAAGGGACTCGCCTGCCTTTATTGCTCCCCTTCCCCAGGTGTTACCCATTGCCCTCCACTTCAAACGCCTTCCACGCATACAAGCTCCATACGTTCAAATAGGCTTACCTGTGTGCCCCCCAACACTCCCAGTATTCCCCATTTCCTTTCGCTTTTCAATAGAGCAAGGGTGGCAAATTGTACGGAAATTTCCCTCGAAAGTTCCCAGAAGGCACAAGAACTGAATTGTTGAATTTCCGAAAGGCGAACCATTCAACCGAAATGGAATGAATGGAAACAAAACTTCCGGGACGAAACTTTTGACACCTCGCGTGGTTGTCCTCTTCTTTTGGAAATTTTGGAAATTGCTGGTCTATTTGTTACTGGAAGTTGCCAGAAATTTAAACAGGAGATTTTGGTTGAAAGGAATTTGCCAGGTGGGGTTAGGGTGGAGGAGTGGCAGGGGTTTTTCTAGGTTTTGGAATATGTGACCCACTAACTACATTGTTAATTTTTTTCAGAAATATGACACCCCATGGTTTGCAATGTTCACTTCGCCAGCCGTGTGGGGGATAATTGTCGCACATTTCTGCAACAACTGGGGTTTTTACACCTTTCTTACTTGTTTGCCGTCGTATTTTAAAGAAGTTCTGAACTTTTCAATTTCTCAGGTGAGAAAGACGCATTGTTATAGATCGCTTGTGGAAAGAAAGAAGAGGGCGATCCCGCACCTATTTGAAAGGTTGTTTTTGATTAGCTGGGAAAACAATAGAGTTTGTCACATAGCAATGTCCCTATACCTGAAAACAGTGGAAGTGCAGATTAAAGGGGACCAGTAAAATAAGAGGTTTAGAACGGTGCAGGTCTGCTGACAAAGACTGGCGCCGAACCTATCCGATATTAAGTGACGTTCCACTTTCGAGATGGAAGCGGTGTCGCTTCGCTCCGATACTGAAATCACGCCGAAATGGCTGTTTTTGTATGTGAGCAGAAGCCATACCCGGTACGGGTTTCGTGCAGACGCAAGGGCGTTCCGGTTTAGTGTAAATGTCATCAAAAACGAAACGGTTGTTCTGGGACGACAAAACGTGATCGTAAGATGGGGCTATTATGGGGCTATATTACTGTAAATGTACAGCTTACAAATCTGAATTTCCTTGTTGTCGTCCATTCCACTTGTCATCTTTCCTTGTGACTTATGAGGTGTTCGGTTACTACCCGAACCCTTTTATATTTATTTATTTATTCCGCACTCCATGCCAGTGCAAGTTGTTGTGAATTCAGTTTTTCTGTTGCGACTTAGGGCCTGTTTACATGGAGGTGGGGGACCCCAGGTAGGTGTGGTAACCCGCTTGGTTGGGGTAACCCGTCCGTCTATATAATCTTTCATTTTAATTTGATCACGTCTACATGATAGGTGAGGTGACCATATGAGAGATTGTATGGACAGGCGGGTTACCCCACCTAAGCGGGTTACCTCACCTATCTTGGGTCCCCCACCTCCATGTAAACGGGCCATTAATCAGTCGGCTTCTTAAAAATACGTTGATCATTTAAAACTCGTATTATTTCAGAATGGTCTTTTGTCTGCTGTTCCGTTTGTTTGTATGTGCGTAACTGGTATCGGTTCTGGTCAGCTTGCGGACTGGATGCGTGAAAACAATGTATTATCTACTGGAGAGGTTAGGAAAGTCCTTGCTACAGGAGGTGAGTGCCTTCAAGATCCACATACAAATTCTCTAGACTGATCTCCATGAATAGTTAAGAGAATTTGGTTTAAGATCCCAGTGCCTTTGATAATGAATTTAGTAATTGTCATAACCTTTACTGTTGATGATCTGCTGATGTTGTAAGGAGAAAATTGATGTTGGTCACTCTTGGGACCAAAGGATTAAAAATGAGAGCCGTAATACAAAAGGTTTGTGAGGAAACAAGTCTCTTTGAAGTCGCCAGGTTATATTATTTCAACTGGATGAACAAACAATGGTTATTTCAAATTAGGGAACTTGTCTGTCATTCACACTTTTCACATTGCCCATAATGCATCTTGCTTTAATTTACCCCTGACTTACTTCCACGTAAGAATTGATTTCAATCCACCATACGGAAAAAGTTGGCGGCTGTATATTTTACCACATTTCCTTTCGAACTTAACACGGCCAATTACACATAAAGTCATAGGAAGACAATGCTTCAGAATTGTGGGGTTAAACATGTTTTAGTAAGAGTAGTAAAAAAATGGGGCCATTGTATTCTCCTTTCTTGCTGTTTTATGGTCATAACACCACGTTTCTGTCCACAAGCAATAGTCAGTCAAAGGACTGACGACAGATTGGGTTTCGTTTGTTGGTAAGTAGGTAAATGTTTGGATGGTTTGCTAACGGCAAGCTCTCTACAGCGGCCACTTTTTTGGCGGACAGTCCTTACATTGACTCTTGTTTAAACCTCTCTAGAACGGCCACCTTTCTACATCGGCCACTTTCTTCTGTTCTCAAGGTGGCCGTTGTCGAGAGCTTCAACTTTATCTACATGTAGACGTTCTGAGAATTCTTTCCAGTTTCACTTAGTGATCTGCTTCTGTATCTCAGGTTACCTTATACCTGCCTGCCTGATGGTAGCTACAAGTTATGTTGGCTGCAACTCCACCAGCCTGGCTGTTGTTTTATTTTCACTGGCCCTAGGGGCCTCTAATCTTAATGCGGCTTCCTACCGTGTCAATCATTTGGACATCGCTCCTAGATTCTCGGGAGTTCTGATGGGAATCACAAACTCAGCGGGAACAATTCCAGGGATCATTGGACCTTTTGTAGTAGGACTGTTAACATACAATCAGGTATGTTTTTGGAGAAATGATCACGTTTTGTTCAGACGGGGCTGGTTCCAAGTAATGGATATAATCTAATATTGGATCGCGCCATTTCTGTTCACACGAGACCGATCTGTTGACGAAAACCGGGCTGTTGTTGTCCCCTTTTTTGACAACAGTGAGTGATTAGAGCAATTTTCGGGTCTTAATTACTGGTAAAAGCAGGCGACTATTAAAAGTTTGGGCTCTCAATACGGCACAACTAACTCAGAGTACCGGTGATGCAGTCTTTTTATTTGATGAGATTCGCAAACACAGTCGTCATTGTAGCGTTTGAAAGGCGTCAGGTTTTTGTCCGTTGTATTTAGAGAAAATACTTCAATCTCTTTCAGTAAAGAATTAAGAACTCAACCAGTTTGTCAACTCGGTCTATCAACTCCCTCCCGGCCTCCAGGGTTAAAAATATAGCTTGGGAAATTCCTGAAATTTCCTTTGCCTTTCCTTCACATCAAACTTTCAATACCAGTAACGGCCTTTATAGAAGTGTGCACTACAATCCTATTAATTTTCACGGTTCCCTCTTCCATTCATCCGTCACACATCAAAAACGCCATCCTACGTTATCATGTTGTTTAGATTTCGACCACTATGTAGTTAGTTTGTAGTGACGACTCCATTTTGCCCCGACATATCAGAAGGGAAAAAAGACCCGCTTTATTTCAATTTCAATGTATTTAGCACGAAAGTAATGACTGGAGGCAGAATTTTTAAGCCTCCTACTGGAGACGGGGCCGCCATTTTATGTGGTCATCCTAGCCACTTGAAAGTCAGTCTAGCCGTTTGGAGCGCAAAGGCATGCAGTACCTTCATTTCTCAGTTATTTTTTAAGACCTTCAGTATTCGAACCCGCGACATTCCGCTCTGTAGTCAAGCGCTCTATCGACTGAGCTTATCCTTCTTTTTTTTTTTGTTTGTCTGTGTCTCATGTCTGTCTTTCAGTTGGCCGTGTTGCCAGAAAGGAATATAACGCGAAGACGGTTTCTCCGTTCGATGTCAAAACGCGATCGCTTCACGCGCGTTAGAAGCTTGCATCGACATTAGCCTCTTGAGTTATATGTTAAAAATTGTCAATAGCCCGAAAATTACCCGCGTGATGGTTAATATACTCGATGCTTAAAACACAAGAGTCAAAATGGAGCGGAGAGAAAATGTTGAGTCTATGGCTGAAATCGATCCTATAGTGAGTAGTACCAATTGAATAAAACCTCTTAAGCAGTACTTTAGCATGGTACAATTCGTTTTCTGTATTTTATCATTTTCTCTAGAAAACCCTTTCGAACTGAGAATTTGTGTAAATAGAGGTTTTTAAGTGATGTAATACCTCATGAAAGTAGAAACTCACGGAAGAATCGATAGTTTCTTAGTTTGAATTTTGGTGACGTCATTGGTCACGTGTTGGGATTGAAAAGGTAAACTCAAATGCTGACGTTGAGACCCATAAGCGAAAACTTGCCGCGCGTTGTCCATTGAAGAGAGCGGCTTACGTAACGACATAATGATTCAACTACCAGTTGAACTACAGCCCGTACATATGCATAGCTAACTGTCTCCTTTCCACAGCCGACAAGACTTCAATGGCAGAAAGTGTTTTACATATCTGCTGGGATGTACGTAATCGGCTGGGTAACATTTGTGCTTTTTGCGAGTGGTAAAGTCCAAGAGTGGAATACACCTTTTGAAGACAAGTTGGTGCCAACTGATACTCCCCGAGCTCCAAGGATACCTGTTATGGCGGACACTGTGGCAATAAAAAACTTGAACGATTCGGTTACAGAAACTTCACAATCTGCCGCCGAATGCTAGGGTGGTTGCGACATCATCGGCCTAAGGTACTTGTAGGTTTGTGGACCAGCGGTTTCAGTGGCGAAACAGTTGGTGGTTGGTTGGGGTGCACTCAGTCTTGCGGGCTCGTAAACCTACCGTAGGTCGATGTTATTCTGCCTTTGCCTGCTGGGACGTGGAATAAGAGTAACGAAAACGCCGAGTGTGGGCCTGGTACATTTAACAGGAATGACTACATTGTTCGCCTCCCTTTCACGTGAATATCGTCATGTTAAAGGGTATCCTAAACCGAGAAATTAGACTCTCGATAGGTCCTAACTGATCTTTAGCTGACAGATGGTTATAGCTGCAGCTGACAGCTGCGAAATGAAGGGCTCGATCTGTTACTTATAACTGAGATCCGAGATCCCTGAGGGCAAAAAATCCTGAGTGATAAATGAGGTACCAGCACTTCTTGCGGACCCTCGCTCTCTTTTACAGGAAAAAAGAAATAAAAACAAAGTTTGGTTTAGAAAGCAAGTTTCTTGTAAAAAGATTGTTTAATTCCTTGAATGAGGGAGCTGAATTGGAAGCATTTTTATTAACAACCAGAGGAGCCTAAAATTGCAGGCCCTTCATTGAGATAACCTTTGCATTCCAGCGCCGACGGATGCAACTAGTCAGCGACTCTCTCTCTTACGCAGAGGCCTCTTTGTGTCGTATTGAGACTGGGGAGAGGGAAAAAGGAAATTGCGATGGGGCGACGGGAAGGCATTTTTCCTCTTCCCATCATCCACCGCGCTCTGAAGTTTTTAATTATTGCTTTTTTTTTTTTTTTAATCGAAATACCCAACTGAAGCCTCCTCGGAGGAGAGAGTCGCCGAGGTCACATTACAAGAAGTAAAGGATGATCTAAATATGATTCTATTCGTTATTTAAGATTTGAAACTAGGTTTTCATGGGAAGTTTTATTATGTAACACGTGGCTGAAATTGAAAAAAAATCTCAAATTTTATTGTTACACAACGTGACGAAACAAAAACAAATAGTATCACAATAGCCTGCGGTGTAGCCGTCCCACGTATCGCATAAAAAAGAATTCGTTTAAATTGTGTCACCAATCACAGATTCAAAAGTGAGTATTGGAGTCAGCTCTGAACTTTTTACAGTTTTAGCGTTCGTCGAAGGGCTAATTTTAATTTTCGGTGTGAAAAATAAGTAAATAAACAAATGAACAAATAAAAAAAATAAAATGTGCAATGAAAACAAATGTAAGAGATGCTAAGCAACAACATTCATGACACATCTAGATTTTTTGTGTTGCTCTCTTATTTAGTAGCGTACCACTGCCTTGTGAATTTTCTAGAAAATGCCTAGTCTAAATAATTATGATTTGTGCAAGCCTATTGAACATATAATGTCATCAGTCACAAAATATGAATGTCTGCTTTTAGACACCACTACCTTATACCTAACCAACGCTTTTAAAACAAAGGCGTAAAAATAACGATTTAGCTGGTGCTAGTAAGTTCTCTGCATTTTGATGAAGCCCCCCTCCCTCCCCCCTCCCCCCCCCCCCCCCGTTGCCTAATAACCCTTCCCGCCTGGTTTGACAGTAAGCGCTCACCGCTGTGCAATTGAAACCACCTCACACGTTCCATTTTGTTGTTTTGCCAGAACAAGAACAACAACAAAATACACTTCAAACATCTGTCACTTCCGAGCAACTCAAACAGTCTCTAGGTTCTAGATAACACCCAGGCAACAGGTCAGGTCTGTTTGGCAAGCCTGAATAGCCCAGGCGACAGGTCTGTATGAGCGAGCCTGAATCACTCAATCATACAAATCGAACCCGACTAGCGAAAATGAAACAGTCAACGGAGATCTGTATGAAAAGTTAATTAATACCAATTAGCTGATAAGGAGTTTGTATCAAAAGGTAATTCTACATTTTTAAATAAGTCATTATATTAATCCAGTTGATTTGTTTTGGGGTTAATTTTGCAGAGGTGTACATGGCGGTCAAATACAGTCTACGTGTATGAATAGCTAATGACTTTTCTAAGACTCGTTACTAAAAAGGGAAATAAGAGATCGATGCTACCAAAAAAGTCTAGAACCAAACAACTATCCATAATGTTCGTTTGAGGTAACTCCCTATACTAATCCGTAAGTAAACATCCTTAATCTTGTAAAACGTTAAACTTGTTAGTGGTTCGGGTCTTACAGGCTTAAAAAGAAATAATCCGTCGAATGCGACGTCAGGGTTCAAGAGCTTAAAACTAGACTTTCTTTGACTTCGCTTGAATCATGGAAACGGAGAACGTGATGCCCATCGTCTGATGAAATGGTATGAATAAGCTTTACTCAAAGTCTACTTATTTAAGAGAGTATTGAAAAGGCAATTAAGGGTGTTTGAAAAACGGAACGAACGTTCACTTTTACGAAATTCAGCAGGGATGGAGAACGATACCTCTGGGTTGAATTTGTCAGAAAGGTATGATTGACCTTGAACAATCGTAATAAATAATTACAAGAGAGAATAATAAATATTATATGTAATGTTTTAGTTGTAATCTTAACTGTACTCCTTGACCAATAAAAAAAATTAAACCTGGGGTCAATTTTAATTAATAAAACTTTCAAACTGGTAATTTACAAGTTAAGCCATTGTTTAAGAGTCTGAAGACAATAGCTTCACTTATAAATTACATTTGTAAAAGTTTTGTTAAACTGACCCCTGTTAAACCCTTCACAGCAAAACAAAGTCCGGCTACCGGCTGTACTTGCGCAAACATTACTACTTGGCTGTGATTAGTTATGAACATTTGAAATATTGGTGGGTTTACATGATTATTTATTATTATCATTTTTTTGTATCAGGTAAGACGAAAAAGCAAAAAAACAAACAAGGAAAAAATTAACGACCCTCCTATAAGGGAAATTAGCATATTTAATTTATCATGACTCATTAGCGTCAACGCAAGAACAATCAAGCTGGAAGGAAGCAACTGGTTATATAATTCAGCAGAGGCAAATTATTTGTTAACGTTAAGGCAACACTAACTGCCACGTTCTGTTTGGTCAATTCAAATTTTGTCTATATATCTTGGGATCTTTTTTCGTTACTTTTGCCTGGAACGTTAAGAAACTTGGTCAGTTTGATCATTCCAATTTCTTGTGTAAGTGCAGTGGAATTAGAGAAAAAAACAAAACAAAACTTACTACCTAGTAAACAAACGCGTAACATGTATAAGTAAGGAATATATCAATCACTTATAGAGAGTTATAACATAACGTCACGTCCGCAATATTATATTGGTTTCCCAAAACAATGAATCGGCGGCCATGTTGTTTTCCCAAACCAATCCTGTGGGGGTGGAACTCTTTTCTTTCGAAAAACCTTATTTTGTTCTGAGACATTTGCATAGGTGCTGGCCAAGTGAGTGATAAGGAGCTCTGTACAATGTGATAGCGACATTTGAATCGTCGATCCCAAACAGGGCGTGGTCAACCCAGTTCAGGGATGCTCTGTTTTGCGTCAAACTGGACAACTTGTCAATTTAAGCAAAGTAATTTGGGAGGATATTTATTTTTGAGCGCCTTATCTTCGATCGGTGTGATTGGTAGGAAACGAAGCTAATTATAACCAACCTAGGTATATTAAAGAAAGAGGATCGAGATTTCTCTCGCACTTAAGTGTTCGTTGTTCAACGTGGGTTTTGTCAGTGAAAGAACAATCAATTGCTTCTGAAAGAAGAGGCGATTAGGGAGAAGTACTTGAAAGCAAGGTAAGACTGTCGTAGACCAGAAGTGGAATTTTTTTTTGTCCTTCATCGTTCCTTGTTGACCTTGTTCGGCCGCCGGGCGCTTGTCTGCTTTGATAAACTAAGTATCACTATAACATCAGCTGGAAAACTTAAATATGTTTAGAACAACTTTCTTCGGCTATTGCACGGAGCATCCTATATAAATATATATATTTTTCTCCTCCTTCGTGATTTACCATTCACTCGAGTCTTATTGAGGCGCGATTCGAGCTTTTGCGGTGTTAAAAGGTGGTTGCCATTTTTTTTTACCATATCTTTATTCTTTGATACCAACGTTTTTTTTTTCCTCCGACCTTACCCTTGCTTACGCCATGTATCATATTGTCCAAAGGTCGGTCTGGATTTTTTTTTAACTCGTTCTTTTATTTTATTTGACTTCTTTCATTATCCAGAATTTACCTCAAAAGAATGCGGTTTCTAGAAATTGTTTGTAGAGGGGAGATGAAATAAAAACTGATGACATTGTGCTATAAACAAAAACAATGTATCAGTTATATCTACGATAATAGTTTGCTTCCAACATGATCAATGTGCGTAAATATCACCTTTATGTTTTCTTTGAGTTAAATTTATATCTATGGCGGCTTTTATTTCAAATGTAAGTTAAACAAGCAAATCTTATTATACAAACTTTTAGCAATATCAAAAAGACACGGGCAATCTAAGGAAAATTTAAAATAAAAAAGAAGAATGAAATGTTTTCCTCTCCTTGAAATCTTAATTCTAACTAACCCAATTCCACACAAAACATGTCAGTCAAGTATAGAGAGCAAAAACAATAGCAAGAACGGGAAAGCACTCCTTTCAGCAGATGGCGCAACACTGATCATTCATTAAACGATTAATCCTGGATTCTGTGGATTAACCTTTGATCTTCATTTTGGGCATTTTGAAAATAACATGTAATATTACCTTATCACTCCTAAATTGTTGTATGATACATGTGAGACGGTTGCCATTTTATCTTTAGAGTGTGTGGACTAAAGCTTATCATGTGACCGCTTATATTTAAGTCAGTACTTTCACACGGTACTAGTTATTTAGTATGTAGTTGTAACTTTCGATGGATGAAATCCGATGGTGTGACCATTTAGATAAAACCTCGTCAGCAGTGCTTTCACATGGAGCTATCCATTAAGTATGTAGTCCCAAGTCTGACTCAGTTTTCAGTGCAGAGGTTTTGATTATATCCTGTCGCGCGTTCATGGTACTCAGCATAAGGCAAAATGAAAATTTGATATATTTTCTTATTATTTTCTTTTTTTATGTACATGATAGGGTTGACCGGTGCACTGGTAAATTGAGAAGACTTTTTATCCTTAATTAGGCAAAATTTTAATCCCGGAAAAGCTTCCAGTACTGAAATTTAAATAATAAAAAATAAACATAAATAGATCATGTTATCACGTAGGATTTGCTGCTAGTTAAGTGCAATAGGCTGAGATCATGATATCATCGTGACTAGAGATTTTTCCATACGACGTTCGCTACAAATAGATAAAAAATAAATTACGAAAAATTGAAGTAAAGAGGTGCGCATAAAAACGAAGTAGGGACAAGATTACTTAACTGAAAAGAATTATGAGCGAACAAAAAACACCCAGTTAGCAAAGAAACAGAACTATGGAAGCTAAGCCAATTTTCATTTGTTTCTTGTTAAGCTGAAGGAAAATGTCGATTTTCCACACTAAAAATGCTCATGCAGTTTTGACCTTTACGAACGGACTTCGGATTTGTTGCTTGGCGTACCTGTGCTTTAATTTCATTACAGTCAGCTGTCTCTTAAGGGACACCTCTATAACAAGAACGCCTCTTAAGAGGCTCCCCAAGAAGTTTCTCGGGATACGGGATTAACCTTCTTTGAATCTCGGGATCCGGGATTTTAAAGCAAAATCGGGGCGAGATTCGCGATTGAAAGTATACGGGAGCACACGGGAGTTGAATGCCAAAAATAACCCTCGGGATTACGGGATTGAAGAACCCTATTAGGGATCCTCTCTTAAAACAGACACCTCTAGTTTTCCCCCGTCATTCAATCATCTCCATTGTCTCTCGGGGACTTCTCGGAAGAAAGAATGACGTAGAGCCGCGTATATCAAAAAAAGGCCGATTGCTAACTCGGGCCGATCGTAAAATCAGTAAATGTACACGTTTGTTGCAAAGTACAACATTTACCATAAGAAATTGCACTTGTAGTGTTATGTAGATAGTTTAAAGATCCAATCGGAAGGGCTGCTTTGTAACAATTGTCTCTGGACTGAAGAGAATTATTGTCGAACTGGTTCTAACTGAAGCACGTGACAACGTAATTTTATCCACATCTACACATCAGAAATATGCAGAGCGGTCTTCATTTCATTATCATAATTCTATAAATCTGTCTGCCATAAACATAATGCCTACGAAACGGGGTAATTAAGTTTCCGTCAAGAAAGCTTTGAGCCGGAAAATCCTTCGCAGAATATTTTGCTATAATCGCCTTTTTAAAAAAATAAACGTTTAACTTAAAAACGAGTTCATTAGGGCAAAAATTCTCAAGGCGGATTGATTTCTGAAGAGGCCATTTTTACCTTGGTTAAGAGGGTACTTTTGCTGTTATGTATACAGTTCATGATTTCATGATAATAATTGGTCAACCGTGAAAATTTCTCGCTGTTGATTGGGTAACCGTGTCGTTATTGTTGTAACTTAGTTTTCTCTGCAGGATTTTGAAAAGTGCATTTTTATAACATTAACCGGATATCGGATTATTTCAAAGAAAGAAGCTATCTTATAGATAGTAAATAACGGTGTTTCGCACTTATATGAAGAGGTTATTTGTAATGAAAAGTAGATGGACCAATTGAAAGTTTGTGTAATTGCAGGAGCGCTTTCTAGATGCAAAACTCTAAATGAGTTTCTTTGCAGACTTTCAAGAATTGTGACAGCCAGGACGCGTACAACAGTTAGGACTAGTGGGACACTAAGAGCAGCTTGGAACCGCTAGGGTAAATACAGCATATTGGACACTAAGGATATGTGGAACAGTTAGATTAATTCTTTGTTCAGCCAGGGCAATTAGGGCATCTAGGTGGAACACTAGCGGCAGCTGGGTGGGACACCCGATAAAGCCCCCATGCATTTGGGGCACGTGAACCTGCTGGAACTCTTGAAGCCCAACATGTAGGAGAGCTGTCTTAGTTTTCTTACGTGCCCCACGTTTGCCAGCTGTCACTATTGTCCCAGCTGTACAAGCATACCAAGTTTACCAAATTTCCCAGATTTTCCAAGCATTCAAGCCTTTCAAATTGGCCTTACTGTAACGAAAGTCCCATTAAATTCATAAACTTAAGGAACAAATTTAGGTCTTTCAAAGGCGAGATCCTTATGATGGTGAAAATAAAAGGCTATTGCAACAGTCCGGCCATCAGTCGTGACATTGTAACTGCTTATAGTAGAAAAATTTCAATCCTCGTTGTTAAGAAAAAAGTGATACGTATTTCGTTCTATACTGATGATATAACTGGCAGATATATGTGAAGTACAGTGTATAACCAAGTTTAATTCAACGGATCAGTAGGTTGGACATTATATATTAAAGCAAAATGGTGATGTGTGGTAGTTGCATGCGGGTTATCAGTCGTCAAGAAAGATTTTCAGACGCCTTCTGATCTTTGGGCGCCAATGTTCGGAATTTGCCATTAATTATATTTCGGAAATTGTAAAAACTCCCAATGTTCGGAATTTATCTTAATGGCAAATATAATTAAACGCCACCTTCGTGAACCATGGAAAGTCGGTTAATTTGACAACAAATGGTATGTGCTACCGTTATTTCTCTTAAAGTGTGCGTTGTAGATTGAAAGCCAGTGATAAATTTCGAGGCCCTGGTACTTTGCATTCCAAGACGTTTCTTTTTCTCTAGACAGCAAACGTATTCTATAGCAGGAGAGGATCTTTTTTCCTTAATTTCAAAATACCAGCCTGATTAGTTTAAAGTGAAATGACCCACGAAATCTTATATTTTCAGGGGGATTAAGAAAAATTCTTGAGACAGTAGTCAACTCAAAATTAAGATAATTTGATATTTTGTCGCATTTTTAGGATTTGTGGACGCTGTATAAAGCAGGTTTGCTTGCAATTGAAAGAAACAGACTGCACGTAAATCAGAGCGCGGTTGGATCATCTCCAAGGGCTGACCCAAGTGTAGCTTCTTAAGAGGTATGAAATGATAGAAACTTAATAGTGTGTATCGGAATACAGCCAGAGTAGGTTCTTGTCATTTGCACGTTAATGCTGGTGATTTCTATTTTCCTCTAAATCATTATTACCGAAAAGATAGATGTAGGGTTATAGTGTAGGGGTCGATAAGGGATAGTTTAGAAAAAAAGAAAACTGAAAAAAAAGACAGAGCGAGAAAATGCAGCACTGGTTCACGGACAAAGCTCATAAAAGAATTGTCACGCACGTGTACTTTACCGCTTTCACAGTATTCCGATAAAATGGCAAAGTGTCCCGGATAATAGGAGTCTGCGACAAAGACGGCAAGAATGGCGGAAAATATCGCTTAATTTGCAAATTGTCTTTTCAACGACTTTTCGCGTATTCCAACTCGTTTAACTTGCACAAAATGTAGTCAAAGTCTCCAGACGAAAAGCAAGGCAGTAAATATCTAAAACGAGAACTAAGAGGAAGGCCAAAATCAAGGCGGAAGAAAGCGAGAACTAATCAAAATGACAGAGTTGCGCACCAATCGAGCTGAGCAAGTGGCACGACAGGCGTGAGCGACGCGCACAGACCAAGCGCTTCATAAAACCGCGAATGGCATTGAAAAAAGTCTACAAAAACGTACAACACACATGCCGACATACTGGCATAGGGATTGTTTCTTTTATCTTATGTAGCCCTGCTGCCATCACCTTTGTGATTGATAGTTTTGAGGCCCCTTAAATCGACATTTTTAGTAATGGCACATTCTATCCTTTGTTGGGCTACACATAAAGCGAAATCAAAAGGACGAATAGATCGATTGAACAAAGCTAGCTGAATCCAACAGGAATTTTGCAAACAAAGAAAAGGGTCACAATGCATAGGAGATGGATTACATACAGTTATTTAAATTGGATTTCTTTAAACCCTACTTGTGAAGTTTTGGTCGTAATTCTTCCCTTTGGCTTTCTATTTGTCGACGTTTGCTTTTTTGTTCGTTTCTTTTTGTTTTGGGATTTTGTTTTTTCGTAATTTCATCGCAAGTAAAATGAAGCAAGACGAGATACACTTCAGTTAATAGGATTTGACCAAATATTCGCTCGAGATAAGTGCGAACACTCTAGTCCTCGTACTGCGTTTTACGACATTATGAATTTGTTTCCATCATGGTTCCATGTTAAAATTTACTGTTTAAATAATTTTTGTGCTGAAATTCCGAAATGTCACTGTTAATAGCTCCAGATAACACGAAGTTCTTACAGAATGCATTACTTCAAGAAATTTCTATTTTTTCATACGATACGGTGTTTACGGCGTCACCCTCAGTCGATACCTATGCGGAATATATATGCGGAACTGTGCTTTTTCCCCCCGCTTCCTAGGCGAGATTTTGTGGCCGTAGACCAGCTCTTTTATTTCAGTATATTCCGCCATATTTTTTAACACAGTAAATAATAATAATAACAATAATGCTTGATTATTATTATTATTATTATTATTATTATTATTTTTATTATTATTATCATTATCATCACTCTATGCCGATGTTAATGGTTTTCTGAATCCTTCAATAATATCGACAGTTGGTTTCGAGTCTAACCTGAATAACAATGCAGTGCGTAAAAAAGAAAAATAGCTGAACTTAATCTAAGAAATCCGGCAGAAATTACAGATGTGTGAAATTTGAAAACCTCTCCATGAGCTCCCTTGGCGTTTTCTCCGACGAATGCTCCACGTTCTTAGACATGACGAATGACATTAGCTTTGACAAAAAGCAGCAAAATTATATAATCAAATAAATGATAAATTAGAGCAACACATTACATCTTTTGTTCAGGGGCACCCAACGTCAATTTTCGGAAAATATCTGTTCGGAAGACGATTTGAGATCTAGAATTTTCGGAACATTTGGTGTAAAATTTGTTGCTTGCCTGCCTCTCTTAGGATTTTCGAACATCTAAAAAATGGTATAATTGCCCATTTTTAAAGGATTTTTACCATAAAAAGGTCACCTAGAGTTTTCGAATTCGGGAGCCTTTTTTCTGGCTGAAGTTTTCGAAAAGATAAGTTTTGATCCCTATAATTTTCGGATCAATAGACTTTCAGCTAAATCCGAACAGATGAAAAACTTTTAGGGGATACAGATATGCCTATATCTACCGTTTGGGATAGCCCAGACGGAGTTTAAAAGTCATTTTTTTATGCGAAAGAAATTCTTGCCTGTAAATGTCTCAAGTATTACTAAAATATTCATACTCTTCGGCATCTTATAAAATAAAAGCGCGGAAGCATCCGAGAAGCCTTAAAATGTTGGACAAAGTATACTAGATTAATCAAGCGGCCAGTCGCCCAAATTGCTCAAATTGACCAACTCTTTCAACATTTAAATTTAATTTGTGCATACGGTGATACCTTCTATGGGTTAAGTCGTATGCGTGAATGAGAAAAATGTAAACAATGACGTCAGCACAGTTTGCCCTCCTTTTCCGACTCTGATCCTTGGTCGTTCAACTATTGTTTTCATTACAATATTGATAGGAGGTAAAATCAAATGTGTTCGTGCTTTGGTCTTACCCTTAAAGAATGCTCAGCAGTTATTCAGAGAAATTTTCTGAAATGTCTTGAATGGGAAGTGATACCAACCAAGGTTGTAACTTGACCTGGTACCGAATGTATATTGATGATTACTACTCTTAAAACGACTGTTCTTGAGTTGCTTTCAAACACTAGCGCTTCATTCAGTACTCAAGCGTTTGGACCTCTTTGTATAGAAGCAAATAGAACAAAACCGCCAGTCTAAATTGCAACTCAAGGGCTTTAATTTATTTAAATGCCTTGTCACACATTTAATGAGGATTTCATCGACAGACTCAAAAAGTTTAAAAAGGTCAGATCTGGGCGAGTGCCAAATAGAATCGTACTACCAATGTCCTAATGCCTCTTGAACCTGGCTTTAGCCGGAGTAAAACCCATACTTAGCAGCTTTTACGTGCATTTTCACTAGAAATACGAGATAACTTCTTTTAGGGTTCCGCTAAATCCTGGGATTAATGTAATCGCTCTTGAAGAAGCGCAATTTCCTCGTGTGCGAGCATGATTTAATCTTTCTCAAGAGGGATTTGTTTTTCACTTTTGAAACCTTTTGCGTCAAAACGAATTGTTTCCATTTAATAAAATGCGCCTACAAGTACCTATTTCCTTCACTAATAATTTATACTCTTTCACGCAAATTTTTCAAAGCAAAACGTAACAAAATGATACTGATAAACTGAAAACAAAAATTTTAAATTATTATTCATTCAAAACGTTTCTTCGGAAATGCCCAGGAACGTCGGACAAACTAACGATGGTCGGGATGAACGTACAAACAACTCTACTGTGCTTGATGACATGATGACGTCATACACCACATCTCATGTTCTGATTGGCTTTTGTGTTAGCTCTTCCTTACCTTACACTGTCACATCAGTAGGGATTATTTTCTCCTGTACATGTACAATACCTCGTGCATACGCTCTAAAATGCTGCCGCATCGTCACTCTCGCGTCTTCGCTCGGCTGAATTGTTATAAGCAACTGAACTTTTGGATCTGCCGTTTGCAGGCTTTTTTCTGTCTAACATCCATCGAGCAATATGTTTTGCGTATTCTTGCATTTCTTCCTTTCAGTTTTAGTCAGAAACTCATCTTTTTCGTCTCTGGATCGCCATGGACGCCATTTTTTTTTTTTTAGTTCACTTGTGAATATAAAGCTAGTCGATCGGCCGCGCCTGGAAACGAGGTTGATCGATTGCATCTATGGTATATTGCTCACAGCTTCCAAATATGGTCAGCGCCGATTGCTTATGAAGAATTCGACGGAGCCTTTTAGCCAATCAGAAAGAGCGAAATATTTTGATTGAATTATAATGACAATTATGGCTCCCCGTGACGTGCGGATGAAATAAAACGAATCCTCTTCTCTGATGGGTTACTCGAGCGAGTTAGAATCGGTATAATAGAAGCCCGTAAAAACTAATGCGCGTTGGCCCGTTTGAACTTATACGTAGTTTTCTGGCTTGGCTTGACCCGGTTCTGAACTATATGGTTCCCAGAGCCTATGCCTCTTGGTGGCTCCAATGCACATAAATCCACTGAAAACTGACGACTTAATTTTCTTCATACACTTTTCTTGGGAATAAAATTTAAATTTCGTTGCCATTATATATCTCCTTTTTAATTTCTTTGGTTGGGGCTTCGGCATATATCTTTGAATCCGGTCGACAGGTCATTTTTTGTTGTCATCATGTTTCCAGGTATTTATAAAAGTTACAATTTTAAACAAGTAAGTCTTTTTGTTTCTCACTGGCGGAAATAAGCTATCATATGCTTACTTTGAAATTCACTGCTTTGTCCGCACAACAGCAATTCCTCTGTAAAACAGGGCTTTCCTAACAAGGGCTTAGACTGCCTAACAAGATCTTAAGCCATTTGATCACTTTAAAGACAAGTATTCTCAGCTTACCTGGAGAAATTTGAAGATATATCGAGCATGGCATTCGTACTTCTTTTGGCCACACGCCATGCGTTCATTTCCGCTATTCGGTCCCTGAATATAATAAGGCCAGTTTTCATTTTATAAGGGCTGGGTGGGAAGGGAATGCTATATCTTTTTTTATTTTCTCTAACCCCTTCCCAGCCCCCTCAAACCACAATACTCTTCTTTCCCAACGTTACACAGCGATGGCTATTTCTTCTTTAAAAGAATGAATTAACTGTTTAAATTGATAAGGTAGTTTTTCAATGAATCTTGGTACAGTCCAACATTTCCTATTTTTGGTAGCGGGAACGTATTGATAAAAAAAGAGAAAATATGCATACGTGTAAGTTCTAACTGTGACCCAACGCTTAACTATAGTCACGTGGAAAGTCATGTGATCTCAGTAAGTCGACTGGCCTTACTATTTAGGAACGTCAACATGTGAATGCTTGATATGATTAGGTTTTGGTTTACCGCACTGTAAATTCAAAATGCTTGCTTAAGCCTCGAAGTTAAGTAGTGTTCTAATGGAGTAACCCATAGTTGTACAGTGCCTCTATAGTCCTGACTGCAACTTGTTTCTTAAATTTCAGTTTATATTGTCCGCTATGAGTCCCACAGTGGGACGAAATGAATTTTTTTTTTTTTGACGGAGCTGTTCGGTCTCACCTGTTGCTGAAATGACTCTTTAAGAGTTTGAATCAGATTTTGTAACTATGTAGCTGAGAAACAGATCTTTACAATTATTTTACCCCATCCAGTGATAACTCTTATAAGCGGATCGAGATCTCACGTTGTAATTCGAGATAGGAAATTCTCGACTCATACTGTGTATCTCTCGTTCTAGATCTCTGTCTGTCTTTTTCCCGTTGAGCTTAGCTGGCCTGCAGCCTACTTTCTCTTTTTCTCTGTCTTTCTCTTGCTCTATATTCCAAATTTGTGAACATGACAATTCATGAATCTAAGCCAGGAGCTAAGCTTAATACGTTAGACAACACGGATACAGAAATAATTTCCACTTTCCGTTTTCGTCTTTATTGACTCTTTAGTTGTCTCTTGCGTTACAAGACGCGTGTGCGATTTCCCTCCAAAATAACCTCGAGTTGGATTTGGGTTGGTAGCCTGTGGTGCGGACAGATGGGTGCTCGGTCGGTGTACGGTCACGTGATTAACAAATTTTCTCGGATGGGTAGATTTACTTAGCTATGGTGTTGCGCTCGCGTGGAGCTCCGCTATAATAACCTCGAAATTATAATTATTAGCTTGTGTCCTCAGCTCAGAGAAATATAAGAGTGGATTCAAGTGCAGTCATATAAGTGGCAAAGGAGGAACTTTGCACTCCAGTCCAAAGACTCACATTGTCTTAAAACAAACAAGCCGGACTTTATTATTGTCTAAAAAATAATCTTGGGTGAGTCACAATGCAATTCTCCATAGCTGATGTAGCTTCAGTTTAAGCTGCAATTCATTCTTCTAAATTTGGATCTGTAAATCGCTATCGGTGAAAATCTGGGCCCAGCGTGATGCGGCATTGCAGGAAAACATCACATTCACGGACTAAAGAAAATCGCTTAGTTATTCAGATCCCGCGGCACTTTGGAGAAAATGAAAGAACCTTAATTAAAGCCTTATTTAGCCGCAATAAAGAGCTTGACGCTTCAAAAAAGGTTGAAGAAAATGCTCTTGCATCAGAGGGCAAATCAATAAGCGTGTCATGACCTCTCAGTGTGAAACAGGCGACTAAAATCAAAACATAGAACCCTCCAGAGCACAATCTACCCGCCAGAGAAAAAATGTATTGGATCAAGCAGCATTTTGGCGTGTAGGCCTACCGCCCTCCTTTTAGCACTGCGAGCAAATCTTGGCCTGATGCCAGTGTAGAAATCGCTTTGACTTGCTCAGTGCGTAATACATGCGACTTTCACAGCTGCTCCAATTCCAAAAGACTTTCTTCGAGAGCATACTTTTTAAAATTTCGGTCTGCCAGTTCTGAGTCAGAATAATTCTTTCCCGCAGTTGTGTGCAAACAAAAACGAAATAAACAATATTGACTTACAGTTGATTGGCAGGCATCAATCTACTTCCCGTAAGCCGCACCAATCAGGAGCTCTGTTTGCCAGCGTACGGAGTTTCCCAAAAGAACAATGATATCGGCAGGCTTATTTTTTTTTCTCCCCTCCCCTCCCCCCTTTCCTTCTTTCGCCCTAGCACCTACCCTAAGGGTTGCTATTTCTACGCAGTTCCTCCCCAAAGATGGCGGCTACAACAGTACGAACATAAACAAGCTTTCGCCCTCCAAAAATACGCCTGCAGTCTGCAGGCTAAGAAATTTCATGCTTTTATATAATGAGACCCCAATGAAATGAATACCTCTCTAAAATTTGCCTCATCATTTAAGTGGATTATAGGGTGATATCTGGGATATTAACTTTATTTACGTCAGTTCGCATAAAAACACAAAACTTCAAAGAGGCTTATTTACAAAATTATCCGCCCATCAGAGGAAATGGCTGCTTCATCGAACACGGGATTTTGTAATATATAGGCTCCTGTCATGACAGGCAATAACAGTCACTTTGTTATGTGTTTACGGCGGCATATATAAACTGTTAGTAGCTCTATTTAAATCATGCAAAATAGGATCAAAGGAATTAATCTGTAGAAATGTAAACCTGTATTTATTGAAAAAAAAAAAAACTATATTAAGTTACGTCTTGAAAAGTGACTGAGGTATCTTTTCCATGATCTATTGCAAGAATATTGAGTGTCTGATCAACTCCACTCTTTGAGGTACGTTTTAACATGTCTTCCAAAGTGGTTCACACTTTTTCAGTGTTTTTGTTGTGTAAACTTACCGACACGTTCAAAACTAAGGGAAGGCGGTTACAAACTTTCATTTGACCTTAAAGTGTTCTATTTTTTCGTTATTGTTATTCTTTGTTTTGTTTTTGTGTTTGGCTCGAAAGAAGAATCATAACATCATGTAACATCGTCCGGCGGCAGCCAGCCGCTGAACTAACGCGCCAGTATTGATCGCTTCGTGTTTTTGTCACCTAGCAAATAATGCTCTCTTCAAACGCTTCACTGAAGATCTAAGATTCAAGTGCAAGTTTGAAAGTGTCGATCGTCTGATATGAAAACACTGAAATTGCTGCTTGGAGCATTGATCATCCAACATTTAAGCAAAGCATTCAAAAACATAGTTCTTACTTTATTTATTTATTTATTTATTTATTTATTTTTAATCAGTGCTTGTATAAGAAACCATTTGGGTGGCTGCTTTAATCATAAGCGTACGATCAATCAGAAGTTTTTGCTCTGTCAACTTTACCATGTTAGGTAAGAGGGCTAGCTAGGGATATAATATTGAGATATGATATTAAGGAGATCACCCTAACATGAGTGAGAACAGAAACGTGGCCAATACTGTTCCGGCAGTGTACAAGGGTCTTGAAAAAAGGAAGGAAAAGAATGACACAGGCCAACCAGAAATTAAAACTTAAATGGCATTCCAAGGAGATAAGTAATAGTCTTGTTTTATATTAGTTCATCGCCTTTTTCGCGAGGGTAGATAGATTGATAAATTGTCTGCGAGTCGTTATACTTTTGACATTTCAAACCCATGTGGCCTTAGGCTAGCTCAAATACAGCAAATGTTCGGCAGGAGATAATATATTTCCTCTTAAAGGAATTCAGTCATTGTTTAGAACAACAACCACAGGCAGCCCAAACCCACGTCACGGAAGGAAGTGTTGCCTAAGTTGCGACGTGACCTTTTCTTTACTGAGTCAAACATTATTTCACAGGGCGCCCACACAATCTGTTTAAGTGAGCATTCGGGAGTACACTACCCTTGGTAATTGCGTCCTTTGGTTCAGAGGTGGTTTTCTGTGCAGTTTTCAATATTTTAAAATACAGCGATATTCTTTAAATGGCTCCGGTGGTGCCGAGGATGAGACTTTTCTCCAGTAAATTGCATCGCTTAGAGTTCAAAACCGTGAATTTTGTAACAACGAAAAGATCACCGCATTTCCTTGAGGTATGTCTCAAATCTAAGCGGCTTATGCGATAACACTAAAACATCAGCAATGCTAATTATTGATTCAGTTTTCAAAAAGTTTAAGAACTCTTGTATACAGAGTTCTGACTTCAAAATCTAAGGATTAAATCGAACACAGAGATGTACGAGCCAGCTTCCTGAGTTGTTCTCTATATTTAGCTTCTTATTGTTCTAGATTTGGATAAGTAAGGGCGTTAACCGATTATCCTCAGGAAGGACAAAAACATAAACAAGTAAGAGTTTTTAACGCCGGCTTTGATTGCCAAGGTGAAGTCGGAAGTCATGTACTGCCGTACCAGGTAATTCTTAAACAAAACAGTTAGAACCCGGCACAGATCCGTAGTCTCCTATCACCAGAGGAAAAGTAGATTTTATCGCCTGTAAGCAACTTGTTGGAGTTGCGGATTTTTTATCAAACAGTCAAACGGTGACCACTCAAAAGAAGCAGAAAGGAAGAAAGCCCCGTAAGTTTGTTTATTCAATTTATCTAGTATTTTAGGGTATATAAACATCACGTCATGTTTCCTTATACTTTTTGTTTGCTTATAAATACTAAAGGACGCTATTTCGGGCTATCTTTTATTTTCAACAAGCCAAAAAAAATTTCGCATCTGTTTATCTCGCAAATGATTGTCCAGTTTTTTTTTTATTTAACAGTACACTTAGGTATTGGACTGTTTCCTGTCGTCCGTTGCAACGGATGGCAGGGATGGACATGAATTGCCCAACCTTTTCAAGTTTCAATGCTATGCCTGCCTGTTATGGTTAGTGCTCCCTGATGAAATTTCTTTGATACCTTCTTAATTCATAACTCTACAGGAGAATTTTGTGAATGACTAAAGCCAGTAAGTAATGAATGTCAGCACAGAATTGCCCTAAAACAGCAATATTCTCGTGTCATTCTGAGCCCCATTTGACAATTTGACTCTTAAAAACTCGAACTGGTCGTCTAAATGCTTTAGTAGAAGCCAACTATCAAACTACAGCTGTGCCTTCGAGTCCATAATTCTGGTTTGCAACCAGGTGACAAGGCAGCCATGCTTTTTCTCGAAGAGCTTCGAAGAATTTAAATAAAAAAAGAGTTTAGTCCCCAAAAGAGAGAAATGATTTTTGTTACTTGAACACCAACATGGCCGCCGTGACGTCACTTGCAAACCAGCCATAGTTAACTAAATTTGTTCATCTTACCCGGATTAAAATGTTCATTCCGTATTTCGTGGCCGTTGAGTACTATTCTGGAAATAGCTCATTTATTTTCATCGCAAGAACGGCTTGTCAAAGAAGTTGCTATTGTTTTGTTTTTGTTCAAAACACCGGCTTACTCCTTTTAGTCACTATCGATCACGGAATATAGTGACTACTTCAGCAAATCATGTTGCAGAATTCGTGATAGTGTACCAAATGATTCTTTAGTGTTGTTTGATTGCCAGCTCAATGGGAGTTTTTAGCTGCATAACAAAAAAATGAACTTTGATTCAATTATAAGCATTGTTTTTGAACCTTCGTTGGAACAAATTTAAATCTGTACTGTTTCCGTTTTTCTTTAATTTCAACTTCAGCAGGAGATTATACGGGTAAATGCGACTGATAGCCGATTGCAAAGATTATCATTTAACACCATCAAACTTAAGCCGCGGCATATCGAAAATGATTGGATCACCCATGCCTTTTAGTAAATTAGTTTATTTAAAGAATAACAATGTACAAAATCTGAAACAGAAAAATGAGCGACACTTAGAAGATCATCATACGTGCCGTTAAAAGTTACAACGATAAAATTTAACCAGGGAATGCATAAATATTACGGTTGGCCCGATCATTAACATGGCTCTACTGCGGTTTAGCATTGTTTGTCATCAAAGAGGCTCTGACTTGTTTGAAGATATTGTCAGTGGCAGATATATATCCAGGGTAGCCTCCCGCACAGACGTTCTTAAGAGGTTCGTCACGCGTTCCTGCTCTCCCAGGAGGATTATTGCGTGACGAACCAAAAGAACGTCTGCGCGAGAGGCTAGATCCAGGGAAGAGGCGCGAATTAAATCTCTCATCCGAGGTAAAATTATCTTTCGCAGGCCAAAGGACGAAATATTGAATCGCTTTGTCATTTGTTGTTGAAAATAACTTATTATGCTAATAAAGGCTCAAATCATGCGTTCTCAAAGACCACACAACGAGAGGTTTTAGCAACAAGTTCATAAGTACTCTGAGTAGCTAATGACGTCGTAACTGAATCAATAGACTCCTGCGGGAGTAACGTGCTTGCCCTTGGAAATTAAGCTTATGACTGACCTGACCGATTCATGCAGCGGGCATTCAAATAATTATAAGCTTTGACGTCATATGATCGACACGTAATTAACAAAAATCACTTAATGTAATTATGGCACGATAATTAAGATTTCATGTTTTTGCCGAGAAAGTGAATAGAGAACCGCCTAACTTTCGTCCGACTCTTCAAACTTGTCTAAACGCCGTTTGCACATTTGAAATGTCATAGAAAAGCCAAATGATATTGGAACCATAAAAATAGCAGTATTTGCTAAGTATGAATCTGTTTTATAAAAATGAGTATTGTTGTCTTTTATCTTCTTACCCCAGCCTGCTTCCGGGATTGTCTTTGATAAAGCAGTTAAAAAGAAAAAGACCCAAAACAAAACAAAACAAACAAACAAAAACAACAACAACAACAAAAACTATTACTGAACAAATTTCATTCAGCTTCTCTGACTTCTATAATTGACAGGTGAGGAGGAATAATGAGGCCTCTTCATTAATTATTCAATTTGTTTCTTCTCGAAAAATTTCGTTATTCCTTTATTCCAACCCATATCAGGAAATCATGCCATGAATCTATCTCCAACATTTTCGTTATTCGTTATTCCTATTTCTTTATTACACTTCAGCCCACGAACTTATAAGCCTTCTAATGGAAATAGCGAGTTTGCAACCACAAGAATCAAAGAATCATTAAGAATAAACAAGGAAACTGCAACGGGATATAACATCCCATCTGAAAACATGGTTCACCAGCGGGAATCGAACTTCTGTCGGTTCTCTGCCCATTGGGCGTTTTAGACCTGAAACCAATTTCAAACGGCAATTAACTTACAGACGTTACTTTTAGCAAGTGTATTGAGAAATCAACCTATCAAATTCCTGTTTTTTCAAACGCATTTTTCGGTTTGTTGGTTTTTTCTTCTTTAGTGGTTTAGCTAAAAATATCCATTAGAGGAATTTAAACTGCGCTTACGGCAATCGACCTTTTTCTTCTCTACTTCACCTTAATTTGTGATAAATCCGTATATGAAATGCTCTGTAAATAATGGCTAGTCTACTGAAAGCTTTAGAAAATTCGCGAAAAGAAAAGATACAAAAAAATACACCCTTTATTTCTTAACCATAGTAACAAAAGTCGAAGGGTGGCTAGAATTTTCTTGAATACTTGTAATGAGGCGTAAAAAGGGACCCAATATAAGGTATTCTTATATATCGTGATCCTTAATTACTATACGCCTTCCAATCCTTTGTTGCCATTGTCAGTGATTAATGAGTTGTTTTCTTACTTATTTTTTATCTTTAAGGGCTCCACTGTCATCAAAGCAACTAAAAACAGTAGAGACTGGTATTTTGAGAAAAAGACTTTAAGAAATGAAATTCGCCCTAATTTTTCCCGTCCTATTTATTGCTGTTGTGCAAAGCATTTCTGCACGAAAAGGAACGACTCGTAGAAGGTGAGAAATTTTTGCCTTATTAGTAGCGAGATGAACAGTTTACTCAACAAATTGTCATTCTCATATGTGCGTGTTGGTAGTGTATTGATCAATCGTGTCGTGATAGCAATGTTCCGATTACTTATTTGGTGCAAAAGGTATAGTCTGAGGTAGCGATTCCCATGAGATCAGTCTCTAATTTTTAATCCTTTTTTAGGTCAGGCGAGCAAATTTCACTATTTACCCATGCACAAAAAAGGCAAATCAGCGAAGAATTTTTATTGCAAAAAAAAAAGGCTTTGTACGTGGTGACTAGACTGTGAGCAGTCTTGTGTTTTTCTCTTGATTCACAGTTCGAAAGCACCCGTGAGGAGCGAGCGGCGAAGCAACGAGGAACGAGGGCGGTTTCACTCGCCGTTCGTGGCTCTGTTGAAAGAAGGACAACCGCTCACCGTCTATGTCGTGACATTTGCTCGTCTGATGTGGCCATGCGTAAGGGCTTACAAAAAAAATTATTGAAAAATATAACCTCGTAAAATTAACGAGCTGTTGAGGAGCATTAATGAAGAAACGTAGAAAAACAACCTAGATCTAGGGGAGAAATGTAAAGGGCATTGCACAGCTGAATCACTGTTCTTGTTAGTTGAGTAGAAATTACATTTATACGGTTTAGATATGGTCATCCGAGAGTTTCCCTCGACGAAAAAAAATTGCAAACCACTCTAAAAATTGTTTTAGAGGGGCTTGCAATTCTGTTTAGCTGATCTTTGTCTCTCTTTGTGGCTTATCCCCACAGCTAAAGCGGCCGGCAAGTTTATGCGTTCATATCACCTTGGAAACTCCTTTACCCTACCTTCGTGACATAATGGAAATAGGCGTTTTATAAGAGTTGGTCACCAAACCTAACAAAAACTTTTATACAGAGGAAATTGAAAAAGCACATTTTAATGGGCCATTTATGAGTTCCCTGCAGCCTCTTTTTCAAAGCGAGGCTTAGTGCGAAGCTATTGAAATGAAAATGACTTTTATTCTCATACAAATAAAACTCATCTTTGCAAGTCTCGTTTTGAAAGTGAGACTTTTTGGAACTCGGAAATGGCCTATTAGTAAGAATCACATTCACAAGTACAATATAATGTCGTCCAACGGCGAGATTTAGTGCAGGTTATTACCCTATAAAGGAACAGACAGGAAAGCGCCTTGTCTATCCCTTGGGATATGTGAGTTTCACCAAAGTTATTTTTAAACCAAATTAATGTCCTGAATTAACTAAAATTAATCGGAAGTTGGTTACTGCAGAGGCCCGCAAACGTTTAGTCATTTTTGTCAAGAGAGAATTCAACAGTCATCATTCCAATATTCTGCATTGTTTGCCTTGACACAGTCGCGTGTGGACTTGGTGTCGTTTCAAACAATCGACTAAAATGTGAAATCAGACTTACAACCTCTTAAAATAACTTTATGAAATTCACATAACCCTGCAAACGCCCTAAGTTTCCCTTTATCTGCCATCATCCCCTCTTGGCTTAACAAATTAATAATGAGAAGGTTTTGTATGCATGGTGTCACAAGGCCTTGCCAACCATTTAAATTTCTTAAGAAAGGGTCGGGCGCGGTGTTGCCGAGAGAAACATGAAGAGATTAAAAGAATTAATGGCAAGAACTGTTCTTTCCGAACAAATCTTTTTAGTTTCTTTGGCTGTATCAGTCGCTACTTGTGACATAACCGGAAATCGACAAATCTTATTGTCTTTTATATGCTCTTTGGAAACAGAGAATACCAAGTCTACTGTGTTTTTCTCTTAATCGTTGCTTGTTCGAGGCTGGGAGCTTATTAACTTTTCCTGCCTACAGGCTGGCCGGTTATTTGAGGTGGGTGCCTATTCCAGGTTAGGCGCTTAATCGAATAAATACGGTATTTGATCGATTACCTCACTTTCTAATAGGTTTATCTCTGTAAATGACACTATTAAGTTGTGAAGTGCAACCTATATTTAATAAGGATTTGGTGAATTTTATCTTCTTTTAGCAGAAACAGTGGAGGATTGCCCCTTAACGGAGCTAGACAAAAAGTATGTATTTTTTTTTTACTCGCAGGACTAATGATTAATCCTTTTATCTGAGTTTGTATCCCTTCCTACTTCTGGTTTTAAATTCTTGAAAAGCGAGACATAACCGATTATCTTTTACCAAAACAACACAACACAACAAAAAGACAAAAAACAACAGGAGCCTGCAATTTGGTTCTTAAAGTGCTGATACGATCAAATTATTGATTGGTAGTTGCGTACTTTAAGTACATGGTGTACCAATTATAGCTTCATACGACGATGGAAAGTGTGATTGTTTCGTCCTCAAATGCCGTTTATTTTCGCCGCCATTAAACGCCACGTTCCTGCGGCCTGGATACCAAGAATAGGCGACAAAAACTTAGTAACGTCATTTGACTATTTTGTACCTTGCTCAAACTATGTTGAAAGAGATACCATGTTTCGTAAGATTTGTCTCAAACATGACAAAAAAGTACCATAACTTTCGGTTGCAAAAGATTATTAAGTATTACTAAAAACTGCTAATTAAAAATACTCTGTTAACATTAAGAATACAGAAATACTGCCCACACCATTCATTCTGTATTCCTTTTCATTCGGCCCACCCAATGACTTTAACAACAGCAACAACAACAACAACAACAACTTCATTTCAGTATTCCCACGTGAGTACATGGTATTGCCTACATTAATTATGTTATAAATCTTAACTCAAAATAAAGGCTATAATTAAAGAACAAGTTTTTGGCCCATAAAGTCAGGGGCCACGCATTGACACGGTTTGTCTATTTTGCCTTCCGGGGTGGGGTTCAAAATGGAACAAACCGTCAAAAATCCGCGTTCAAACCATCTCCTAATCTCCTAGAAAGGCGAGAGACTTGCCAGCTTTATAGGAACTACATATTTATTTATTCATTTATATCATTGATTGATTGATTGATTGATTGATTGATTTAAAATCTCTGAAAGCGTCTGTGTTCAAATATTCAAATAGAGGTTCTAGAAGACATATATTACTGAGAATTCTTCGGAATCAAATAAAATGGGACCGCGGCCCCCTCGCCCTCTCTAAGGCCGCCAATGGGGTCAAACTTGTGTATACATACGATTTTCTTGTCTGAAAAAGCAGCAATACAAACGCCTACGGCTTAAACCCAAACCTCTTACGCGGTAACCACTCCATTCGACCCCATGCATCAATTTGAGATAATCAGATATATTGGAAGCTTCTCTTCTTTTTTATCAGGCTTATCCAGTTTTACTCAGTATTGTGAGAGAGGGAGGATTCAGAGGGCTAGAAGAATGCAAGAAACAATTCAAAAACGAGATTTGGAACTGTTCTCTGGATCAGAGTAAACAGGACGTATTTTCACATCTACCCATATTTGTTAAAACAACGCTTCCATATGGTAAGGTTATAGCAAGTTAGAGCCAATGAAATGAGCTGATTTTTTTTTAGCGAAGCAACGTGTATAGATCGAGTTTCTTTAATTTCCTCATTCGGGATTGTCGTTTCTCGTTCTTCAGGATAACTTGTGTGGTTTCTCTTAATAGTCTTTCACATGAAAAGCTTCAGTATTTCTTGACTAACACAACCAAACTTCTTTATGATTGCTTGTAATGGCCTTTTTGACTGCTGATTGCCGTCTCACGGACCATGTCACTTAGCTCTTGTTAAAGAGATGATAAACTTCTTTTGTGTAATCCCCCAAATCTTAACACGCGTGGAAAGATGGCGGGTAGAACAACGTCTATTGGTACCATTTTCTGTTGCAGCCACTCGTGAGACAGCTCTTTTACATGCCATAAGCAACGCTGCCATCACACACGAGGTCACGCTTCAGTGCCGGCAAAACAAAATACCCGGGTGTCATTGCGTTGAAAAGAACAAGCACAACAGTGGTAATGGAGAATGGCAGTGGGGAGGATGTGGGGATAACATTTGGTTCGGTGAGAACACAACGAAAAGCTTTATCGATGTTTTGGAACCGCAGGAAGAAAGCGCCCGTAGGGCAGTTAATCTGCACAACAATGAAATAGGAAGACGGGTAAATATCTTGCCATCTTACTTTTTACAGCCACGAGCAGTATATTTAGCAATTAATGAATTCGCCTCTCTTAGGATATGAAGAATTAAGCAGATCGACGAGGGTCTTATCCACCGAGGCCCAAGGCAGAAGTAGATAACACCCTCCGAGATCTGCTTTATTCTTCATATCCTTAGAGAGGCGAATTCATTAATTGTTTTATTATTCATTCAAATAATTCCTAGTTTCAGAACATAGCCAAGACATGCTTACCTGCATCGATGTTAAGTTCATCTTCGATAGTGTAGGTTTAGGTTTGTCCAGCTCTGCAATTATTCTCCAAATAGTAGATGTCGCCCTCCGAGTTGTCTTCTTGTTGTTTTTGCCATGTTTTTAGCTATTATTTTGCCTCGTTCCAGCTGTAGTTCTTACTCTTAAAACGAGTGAAATGTCCGCCATTTTTTTTTTCACAACCAAAACAACTCAACCTAGTCCCCAGGTCTTCTCGGTAACGGTTCCTTAACCTATAGTGGGCCGCATTTTTGACGTCATTTCCTCGTTAAACACAAAATTATTCCAAATTTGGCCATCAGTAACTGGTTATGGTGAATTATGCGTGTGCTTTTAGCCAATCAGAAGTGCGGAAATATTTTGAACGAATAGTAATAATGGTTAAGAGAGCTTACTTTAAACCATGAAGCAGGCACATTAAGTTTATAAGAAATTGCATACCGTATAAATGAACAGATTTATAGGGGATAAAAAAAATCATTTTAATAATTGGTGAAATGAATAATTGAATGAAAGACTGATTAATTAATTGATTGATTGATTGATTGATTGACTGATTGATTGATGGGTTGACTGACTGACTGATAACGGCTGGCGGGCCGGCCGGCCGGCCGGAGGGGCCGGATGGCTCATGGCTGGTTAGCATGGTTGGTTCGACGGGTACAGGAAGACAGGAAACAACAACAAAAAAATTTATAAACTAAGGATGGCCTCTCATGTTTTCGCAGTAGCTGTGCTTTTCTTGGTCTTCCTAACTCTGCACTGTAAAAACTGACCAGTTATAGTGACCTCAAAAAAATGGTTAAGGTTTGAATCCCAGGTAACCGTATTTTATTAGGTTACAGTAACCAAAAAAATATAGTTCAGGTTAACCATTTTTTATTCCCGTTGAAATAACGTTTCTTTATGGGTTACATTCACCCTTAAAAATGGTTGTTTCTATCACAGCCCACGCCACTTCTCATAACGTTTAATAATTGTTTGTCATAACCTCTACTTTTTGGTTAAACTAACTTTAAATTTTTAGTTGTTATAACCGAAATAAAAAGATACATATGTTTCAACCCATACAGATAAGTTATAATAACCATTTTTTGTGGTCATGGTAAACCAGTTTTTTAGGTACTAGTGATGAATCTGTGGTAACCCATTTAAAATAGTCAAGAAGTGGTAGCTTTAACCATTCCATATGGGTTAGAAGAAAACGGTTGTTTTAACTGATAATAATGAATTACATTAACCTCACAATAATAGCTAGTCTTCAGCAACATTTTTAATGGTTATGTTAACCGTTCTCTACAAACAACATCAACAACATAGTTGACCACTAACTTCAGAGAAAAGATAATCATACAACATTGCAAGTAAAAAATGCTCATGTTTCTCAATACAAGTATTTAAAGCAGAACAAGGAATGATTAAACAATCAGCCCTGCTTCCTAAACTATAGCAAATTTCAATTGGAATACTGCATGTCTCTCACAAGACTGCAAAACAAGACTTTGTATATATGATTGTAAAGCAGAAACATCCTTAAGCAGAAAAAATTCAAGTAACTCCAGGATCAATAGTGCTACAGTTCTTTGATTAAATTAAACTCTTAAGGTAAGTGCCTTTTCTGCCAAAAATGCTTTGTCAAATACGTAGGGAATTAAGACTTTCGTGAGATTCAATGATATAATAATTGTAAGATCTTGCCAATGAAGAGTCAACTCCTCACCCACTGTACATGTAACTTTCTTTCTTTGGCTAATGATTGAAGCGGAGCATATGATCTGAAAACTACCAGTGCCCTTCATTGTTCTACAAGCCATGTGTTTCTAGTAGAAAGCAAAAAAAGATCGTATTCTAAGCAGTGGCTCGTTGAGGGTAACTCATCCGCCGGATCAGCACTTTGTCTTGCTTGTAATGAAAATATGGGTACTTGCCGAGCTTCATTGAAGGTTGTTTATTCCCTCAGTCGTTCAGATTTGGTGATATTTCTAAAATAAACGAAAATATTTGGTTTTTAAGTTCAATGGTTAACGCACGAAAACGAAAAATTACAGTCTTTCAGCGATACGCCTGTGCTTTAAAGGGGCTGTGTTATGGCAGTCCAGTTAATTTTGTTTAATTTTGCCAATTACTAACCCTCAATCGCTATGGAACTTAAAGTAAGCAAAGAAATTATATGTAAATGACAAAATCAGAGATCCGAGACAAACAAATATGTCTCCTGAGCATTATTTTTGAAGTTGCAAGCAGCAGGGATCAACTTTGAAAAACTGTTAGGCTGAACAGTTTTCAAAAACCCTAATTTTAATCCGTTTCTATCTTCTTCAGTTTTGCCCGTCCATGGCATCTGTTGCTTCTGTTATGTTATTTTAACCTTCCTTTAAAGTTTTAAGCGGTTATTTTTATGTTTCTCTTAATGTAACGGGCATTTTGTAATTTCCAAATTTGGCTGAATTTCGTGACAGCTCCTTTAAGTTAATCTGAACACGCACGCACGCGTGTGCGTGGTCATCGTGAGCAACGCGCGACACAAAGCTACATTTAAAAAAAAGCTTTATAATAGCGTATGATATCTCTGTAACAGCAGTACAATATTGCAATTAAGATGTTTATCCGAAGACTGGAAAATCTATGCAACTGTACTGAACATTTAGAAAACTTTCAAGGGCCACGCACGTGCGTGGGGTTGTCTCAAAACGCGTCTATTTATTTGCAAAAAGATAATTTTAAAAACGATTTAGAGTTCTGTTTAAAACAAGCAATACATACCGGTCATGCTGTTTCAGTGAAGGTCGGTGAAGCAAGTCTTCGAGATTTTGCCTGTGTTCATTTGTCGACGGGGCAGATGTTTTGCTTACTATCTATTTCAGGCGGTCAACTGAAGTAAATTCTGCCACGATCTTCTTATCATCCTCCTTTGAATAAAAGATTTGCAAGGTATTCGTTAGCTAAGAATTTTGTAGAATCAGTAAAGAACTGAAATTCAAGTGAGAGATCTATTCTGAAGACGTTGTCTTCGGACTTGCAAAAATTTGAAATCACATTACCTTTTTACTTGCCACATCTCCGTTGCTGTCCGTGAGTAAGAAACGAGCTCCCATTGACTTTTAACTGAGGGGCCTTATCCAGGCGAAATATAAAATGTTTCTATTCGTAGCAATGAACCAAGAGTACTGAAATCAGCTTGGCGCAAGGCGGTTAAAGTAAAAAACTGAACTACGAGAGCCGAATTTTGGCATTGATTTTGAAATTCCAAGTCTCTCATTGGCTAGCTAAGTAGGTTAACGTCAAGGTGTTAGGTAACATACTACAGTTGACAGGAAACAAAGCAACATTTTCTGAAAACCCTTAGTTGTTTCTCGAGTAAACTCGCCTAACATGTTTTCAACCATGAAATAGTTTAAGCTTACAAAAAGGTTAATGAGTAAGATTTTTTATTTACTGAGAACATTTAACGCCATTTAGGGTTCGTGACGTGACGAAATAGAGTTACCGTAGGTCACTTAAAACAAATACCGGAAACCCGCTGGAATTATGTGACCGGTGAAAAACACTAAAGTATTTTTTGAAAACACGCGAGGATAGCAGTTGGCTTTTCGAGGCGCTCAGCATTGATTTGAATGACATAACCTGTACAGGACATCTTGAAGAATCATTTCACTAGATGACGATTAGTTCTCTCGGCTAGTCCGTCAAGGGAAACGTCAGAGAAGAAAATAGTCCTCGCATCACGCGGCTTCGCCTCTCGCGCGCGCGTACCAGCCCAGTCATTGAAGCAAGACGCGAGTTGGATGCATGTCATTTAAAATATTTTAACTTTTGGGGAAAGTTAATTTGGCTATTCAATCTTAACCTATCCTAAATCCCATAATAAATTCTGATTATTTGTTCTTTCTTAAGCGTAAGGGAAGAGTCTGTGTTGAAGGTTGGGTGCAAGGCTTTTATGATCTGTTGTTGTACATGTAAACTCATACTCGGCATTTGTGTAGCCATTTCCTTCTGTGGTTTTCCGTTCATTTTAACCCCTCGGAAAAGTCAGTTTTGACCATTCAGTCTTTAACCTACTTCATAGCTCTAAATAACAGATCATTATTGGTTATTCATAACCAACAAATAGTTAAAGATTTTAACCAATCGATTTCAGGTTAGACGCACATTTTTACCATTTGTTTAACCATTTGATTTCGTTATTTTGACTGCTGTGAAAAGTTATTTTGACCAGTCGATATTCTAACGGAATTATAACCGTCACAACAACTGCTGATCATTGGTTAATCTAACCACTAACATAAAGGTTACGATTTTAACTAGTTTATTTTAGGTTAAAATTACCTTTTCCAACTGGTTATAACCTTTTAATATAGTTACCATAACTGGTCAGTTTTTACAGTGTGGGGACAAATAATGGAGACGTCAAACAAAAGGAAATTAATTACTGACGTAAGATTAGCTAAAATGGTTTTTGTTTTAAACTAAACAGGTGGTAAGATTAAGCTTGAAAAAAGAATGCAAGTGCCACGGTGTCACAGGCAGCTGTGAGTATAGAACTTGCTGGAGATCCCTGGCACCTTTCGGTGAAGTTGGTCAACAATTAAAGCTCAAATATGGACATGCTGTAAGAGTGTCTCTCGTGAAAGGTATTTTGAAAGAGGTGAAAACGAAGAAAATAGCAGCAAGAAGAGACAAAAAGCTTGTTTACCTTGACAATTCCCCAGACTTCTGCATGCGAAACGTCACCGCTGGATCACCAGGAGTGCTGGGAAGGACCTGCAGCAGCGAAGACGGTGGCGTGGACAAGTGCGTCTCTTTGTGTGACTCTTGTAGATTGAGATCTCGGACAGTGGAACACAGCAAGCAGGTCCCTTGCAGATGTAAGTTTGTCTGGTGTTGCAGCATACAGTGTAAGGAGTGCACAAAGAGGTATTCTATTACAACGTGTACGAGGCGGTGAAAAGCATCTTAGCACACATCGTTGCCAGCTTTTTCACTACCCTACTGCTGGCACTATCCGTTAAAGTGGTTGGAAACGATACTTAGCTGAGGAAGCAGCTCGCCCATGGATAGAAAGGTCTATGCGTAAGGATTACAGATTAGGAAGTCCAATATACCATGCGGTAACGTTACGACCATTGCTGTGGAAATACTCTTTGCTTTTACTTTCTTTATATCTAGCTGGATTTTTGAAAACTTTACTGCCAAAATAGACCTCTTCCGTCAAGCAGGTATTTTAGTGTTATTTTCCAAAGTAGACAAGTATAAAACTAAGAGTGCAGCCATCTTACTTAATTTTTCCCCTTCCCTTTCTTCCTTTATCTTCGCTCTCTCTATTTCTTGTCCTTCTTTTCATCCGCTTAGCGTATTTTTTAATTCACCGGATGCAAGAAATGTCCCTTTTTGGCCCTTTTCAGTTAAATGGTTGCAGGTTTTGGTAGGCACGCTTTTAAAATCTGGCTAGATATACATGTATGGCACTTTGTTTATTGAAAGAAAGATTCAGGTGATGCCTTCAAGTCATTGCACCTCGCCATTGTAAATTCACTTTATACAAGTTGTATTTGTGATTGTTAAGTATCGTAGATTATAGAGTATGTCAGACTTTGGATTACCTTGTTATAACATTGAAGTCTATGAGCCCTTACCATTAGCCTGGGTGGGGTTGGGGGGGGGGGGGGGGGGGGATTCTCCCTATGATGGCCTATAAGGGGAGGCTCCGCCCAAAAGGGGTATCTTATTTCTCTGTCCAGTCAGATCAGTCAGTAGAACCCCGATAACTCAAGCTCCCCGCTAACTCGAACTAACACCAATTTCGCTTGAATCTCACCACACTCTTTAGTAATTTTTACTCGTTCTTGTAAATCCACTTGTTGTATAATCGGTAAAACCACTAAACTAACATTACAGCTATATTTGATTTTGATTGGGGCAACGAACAGATCACGTTTTATCATAAAAAGCATGATCATGGTACCGTTTCTGATGAAATAAGTTAAATTTGCACTGTACTATCACACCGAAGTGCTGAAAAATCAGTAACTATTATATTCATTGCTAAGATGACAAATTTGACATTCAATTGACCCCGGTAACTCGAACCCCCGCTAACTCGAACTGTTTTTCGTTTCCCTTCAGAGTTTGAGTTAACGGGGTTCTACTGCAAGTTTTAAACGGAAATTTATCTTTAACGAAAAGTTATCAGTGGTGGCCGCTCACGACGGTCACGGGTCTGACTTTGGGATAGAGGTCTTAGATTTATAACCTTCATCGTCAACTATTTCGACAAAGGTTGTCGAAAAAAAGTGTGCACGCGACAATCCCGAAAGGTAATATGGGACATGATCAATACACTGTTCCTGACACTGTAGCTGTCGAACCTACTTTTGTTGCCTTACTTTAAAACTCGCATACATACGTTGATGGCCTCTCGTGCTCTTCTTTCAAATTTCTTTGAAAAACAGTGAACTCAAAACCACCCACAATACCTTTCGGGATTGGTGCGTGCACTATTTCCGACAACCTTTCTCGAAATAGCTGTTAATGTATCTCGAGAAAAGTCTGTGACCAGTCAAGTCTAATTCTGAAAAGGTTGGAAAAACGGCACTCTGGAATGGGTTAAATGCCCTTCGTCACCATTGGTATCAGATTAAAGTGTTGATGCACTTGCACGTTTTGCGGAAATTGTATAAAAGCAGGAAGATTCGCATTTTGCCGTCCGTCACACTAAAACGCCGTCCTAAAAAGTTTGGTTTCGATGGCCGAAAACGCCTATTTTGTTTTTATAAGTCCCAACTGGAAGAAAAAAGTGGTGCATGTACAAATTGATCTAGATTAGTGAGTGAGATGGGGTCTTTGTTTAGTATAACGAAATGATACAAATGTGCAACAAAATCATACACTTATCTCTGTGAGATTTGGACGTGTATAAATTAACTCAGCCAACTACTTCTTTTGTCTATTAAGATGTCTTCTTTTGTAAAGAACCTTTGTATTGTCGCTTAATTCTGTCTAAATCGAAATTAAAATATTTTATATTCATGTTAAAAAAAAAAAAAATTTTATTAAAATAAAATAAAATGCGCTTTATTTGGGTGTCACTGTATTTAGCACGAACGTATTAATTTGGGACACTATTTTTACGTCTCCTACCGGAGACGGGACCACCATTTTACGTTGCCATCCGAGCCCACGAAGGTCCAGCCATTTGCAGGGCAAAGGCCACTACATCAGTTTGTTTAGTCTCCTCAGTGTGTCGCTAGTCCATGCACATGTTCGTTCTTTTTTTCTACTCCTTTATCGGCCGCTGCCCTGCTGTTACCACAGCTCTTGAATTCGGATCCTTCTAGGCCACCAAATCCACAGGATGTGCCTAATAGGCACTTTTTAATAATCACCTGCAATCTCTGCTTCATTTCCTCGGTCATGCAATCCGCGAGTTTCTGCACCATGCAAGCTAGGCCTTCACAGTCAGTTTGACTTAAAGACTCTCAACTGGCCGTAGATTTCATTGACGTGTGCCGCCATACGCCTTACCTCCCCAATGCGTTTCTAGATTTACGGCCTCTTCAGTTCGATCGTCCGTTCTTAACGGGTATTCCATAGCGCTACAACAGCTCTCTGATGACCCTTTTCTTAAGTCTCCACAACTGATGTGTAAGAAGGACTGCAACTTGATACTCTGTTCCCGATGATTCTCACTATCTGTTCCCGTGTACAACTCCGACCAGCTAAAAAATACCCCTGTTTCCCTCTCATCCTCTTGTCCAGTGCTGTTTTACTGCGCTCCAAAAATCACTCTACATTATACTTTAACTTAATTAGAAACTATGCGATAGATATCCTCTTCCACGTTCGAAGTAGATGTGATCAGCTAGAACTTTTCTTGGGATAGATTCCCAGCATGTGGTACGATAATCTTAGGCGACCACCTCCCGTGACTAACTATATTACAGTTAAACACCTTTAATACGGACACTGAGGGGGCGATAGAAAGTGTCCATATTAACGGGGTGTCACCTTATTAAGCAGGTTAAATTAAGCGTTCTTTCCCCAGGAACAAAGCAATTTGTCCGTAATAATGAGGTGTCCATATTACTAGTAAGCGGGTGTCCGCAAAGCCGGTTTTGACTGTAGTTATACTCGCGTTGTGGGTGATCGCTTACGGGAGGTTCTCCTGTACGGCATTTAAGAACCCAGCTGCTGCGACCACCGTCCTTTAGCTGCCACAAAATCCCGGTCGCGCGCATAAAAGCTTGGCTTTCCCAGTTTTTACAGGCTGCTGCACTAGAAACAAAAAAGGAGAGCGTTGTGTGAAGAGAAAAAGAACGAATGCGTGCAATACCATATACTTAGTCCACTGAAAACCTCCCAAATACCTTCGTTGTGTGGGGATTTTTATCGACTTTTACATCAAGGGAAGCCTGCTGGGATCTTGCAAATCGGTGCTGGAGTAATCGTCTTCGAACCTCCAGAGGATACAACAAACGTAAATGAAGTGTTTTCCTAAATTGGATCAAGAACTAGACGAAAGCAAAAGCTTAAAAGTCCTTAAAGACATTCAGTATTTACCATCATAAGTGGATATGAAGGCTTAAATCAGCGTGCTGTTTGACCAACTCGCGTTTTGCGTTTGTTAGTTGATAACGGACCACAAGTACATTTCCCCACATTATATTACGCAAATACTCCAAAAAACAGATTAACTGATTTCAGATGTGTATGGGTGTAACTGCAAGAGACAAAAAAAGGTAGGGTCCGATCGATCCTATTTTAATAGTATGCATTATAGAAATATATTCTCTGGATTATTCCGGAATAGTCTTAAACAAACAAACAACATGAAAAAATATTGTCTCCAGAATAACGACTCAAAACTTTTTTTGTTGTTACATCACAAAAGAGGTGTCTCTAAATAATGACAGTTTTGCACCAACAATCGAAATACACTTTTTTGCCACATAAATCATATTGCAGCTGGAGGAATTAACAAAGAAGATTCGGCGGAAGATGAAGAGGTTAATCTAGAAGGTATTTTGGGTTGTATTTTAGTAGAAAAAAAGTCGTCAAACAAAATTAATCTTCTCTTGCTTCTAATCACCGTAAAATTCCGAAAATAAGCCCCTCCATGTATAAGCCCCTCCAAATATAAGCTCCTCAAACCCGTAAAGTAAAAGACCCTCCTTTAAATGGCCCCTCCGAATATAAGTCCCCAGGGGCTTGTACTTGAAAACAGTGCCCTCAAATACAAAGTAAAACAAAGAAAAAACGGTAAATTTCCTTCCAACTATAAGCTAGCCTGACCGATTTTTGAAACGCAAACTTCCCTCCGAATATAAGCCCCTCCAAAAAATAAGTCCCTCAAAAAGGGCCTTTTAAAAAATATAAGCCCCGGGGCTTATTTTCGTAATTTTACGGTATGCCGATGAACGTAAGGATATTTTTCTCATGCAATCAAAGAAATGAGCCAAACTTCTTCCCTGCTTCAACCTTTCTGTCTTTCATGATTTATGTCAGGAGTTTGCTAGTGTCGATCTCGTTTTTTCTCGTCCACTATTATCAGCGGCATTTGTAGCCACCACATCTTCTTCCCAAGGAGAAAAACGGTGATTAAATTCCTTCCGCGTTTTTCTTCTTTAGAAGAGAGATGAAGCCATCCACGTAGCCTGATCGTATTTATATTAATTATTACTTCTTTCGCTGAAAGTGACTGGGTATGACGTGAGTAAAACGACGTCCGGAATTGGAACAGCAGCAGGTCAATTGAACGGATATACTAGATTTATCTATCTAATCCTATTCCACAATTAGTCTCCTAAGCAGACGTTTTTGGTGCGGAGAGGAGAGGTTGGGTGACTAAACAAAAAACTGCTGCGTAAGAGACTTATCTTCTTGGTTTCCACGATACGTCGCCAAAATTCAAAAATAAAGAATTATCGATCAACCTAAGTTTTTACTTTCATGAAGTATAAGCGCTGCTAACAACTTACAGTTTTTTTGAAATTTTCACTTTGAAAGAGTTCTCCATTTTGTGATAGGGTCTGTAAAGTACGCTTGACACGGCATTTACGAGTTAAATATGCATCACACAGCATTTATTGACGTGGCGGCCTTGAGCTGTCATGCAAGTTAAAAAAAGTGACTCATTTCGGAGGATGGCTATATAAACAGTTCGTGTATCGGGCAAAAGAATTACTTTTATGTTAATGAGTACCTCGACGGATGAATTAACACTTTCATAGCCGCAAAACTCGGTAACAGATGTTTCTGTAGGTTTCCAGCCGTCATGTTGGTGGCGCTCAGATGGACACCAACATGGCGTCGCCATGCAAAGCTCCATAAATTTAGGTAAAACGTTTATCCGAACATCTCACATATAAAAAAATGCACCGAACTGAATCTTGGCGATGGTCTTTGCATTATCACCTTTCTTTATTTAATAGATTCTGGATTTTTTAAAAATTTTATGGACGGTTTTGATTTTAATTTTCGATGGCGTTACAGTGAAAGCAAGCAATCACTCACTAGAGTATGAAGATCGATCAAACGCACCCTCGATTCTTAGGCGTTTTGCTGACTACCCTTGCAATAGGGATTTGGGGACGTGGTGTCGTATTTATTCATGGGTCTATTACGAGAAAGCGATTGCTGCAAAACCGCGGTAAATGGCGCCCATCACTCTTCGTAATTACCACCCTTGCGATAAGGATTTGGGGACATGAAGAATCTCGATGTGTCTAAAATGTCGGGAGTGGAAGCTGGATAATTGGATCACGATTATTCGTTTTTCTTTGCTTTTTTGTCCTAATTATTCATTATTCATTTTAAATTTTTTCCGCGATAATTTCATTATACATTTTTTTTTTCGGTTTTTATATCAGTTTTCCTTTTCAGATATTCCCTCTGTGTGAATTATGTAACTAAAGAAGTTAAAACTGTGACAATAAGTAATTTTTGACTCTGTAACAAAGGAAGAGAATCATACTGTGCAATAACGAGGTAAAAACCATGAGATTAAACAATATATGGAATTTATGTTAAGCCAAATTTTCTATATTTCTATACTTTGGTTATTAAAAGATTATATTCAGTATACATTAAACCTTCTCTTTAGCAAGTACCTTTCTATTTTTTCTATACATGTGGTCAAAATAATGATCCTTTTCATCAATAGACCGTTTATGCAATAGCCAGAACGTAATGGACCTAACAGCAGCGGCTTAATAACCTTAAGTACTAAAAACAGTAACTAACAAATAAATTCTAACTATAGACTGAGCGTGTTGTCGCATCTTTCACTGGTCTAATGGGAAAGTGATTGATGCGGAACAGCAGTCACCCATCACTCTTCGTGTTGACCACCACTGCAATAGGGATTTGGGGACATGTCTTATCCTTCATGGGTCTTTAATGTCAGACATAATGGGGAAGCAGTTGTTTTTTAGCCGCAGTCATTTGCGCCCGTATGCCGTCAAGTATGGCCGGGCGAATGAATGAAAAAAGAACAGAAATAAAATGAATAGATAAATCAATGATAAACAAATCTTTCGTCTCGATATTAAAAGTGGACTCGATTTGCCTAAAGACAGATGCATTTATTTCATTTGTATTAAATGAAAACATCAACGCAAAGTTACACTAACTTTATTAGCTTTACTATGGTATTAACATTCGAAATTTACGAATGAACCGCATGTATAGAATGAGTAAGAAATCTGACCTAACAAATTACATTAGAATCTGCGAAATTAACGCGCCTAATATCAGTTTCTAAGTAAATGAGAAAACTGCAAGAAAGTGCTCGTGTTTGGTATTGAGTAGGCCTTTCTATTTTGCTATCGGATGTGAATTATCCTAGTACCAGACGCCATAATCTGACAAGTTTAGTTTTTGTGACGTCATTACTTCTTTACTCTATTCCTGGTAGGGATACCTCGCCTAAGTTTAATTAGATCATTAATAAGCATCATTAAGTCTATGCTAAAACGGCATGCGCAAGTGATCGGTGGACCAGGTGCCAGAGATTTGATGACGTTTAGCCTACAATCCTTAAACCTCCTACATTTCACGAATCATACAGTCAAGCTGTTTAGTGGCACATGATGACTTTACCTGCTTATAGAAATTACCCTAGTAATTGGAATGACTTTTAGTAAAAGTCAATTGACATCATAATTTGGTAAAAAAAAAAAAAAACTAGACATGGTATTGTATCATTAGCTAGCAGTTTAAGGTGTCCCCTTTGGCTGTTCTTAATGCCCGTCTGTACGTTTGGAATGTGGGTGGGTATGTAACTTTGAGTAGAAAACATTCCTTTTTATCATGAATAAAAAGGCGCACGTTGTGTGTGTACGCATGTCAAAAGTAATACTGAAAACTCTACTACCGTAACGGCAAATTACGCACGGTTATTCGCAAACGAATTATGGCCTACTAAGAGTATTGAAACTAAGATGGGTGTAAATTTGGATAACGCCAGAACGTGCTCTTATACTTGCAAATTACACTACTAACAGGTTTTAATAAGGCACTACATTCATGTTGGTGATAGTTCAGGACAAAGCACTACGCGGATTGTTAAATATCGTGCAAACTCGTTCAAATTTGATTCACTTGGCGCACGAAGTGGAGAGATAAAATAAACCGCGGAAGGAATATTTTTTTTCCGGGAAAGACGGATTATTTTAAGAAAGACATGCTCCTGAGTTGAAGTATTTTTTAGGACGCGATGGACGGTCTTGGTCAATGGAACAACACATAATGTTATCAAGGGCTGGGCATGATTAGTTATCTCTTTAAACTATCTTCAACAGCTAAAGAGGCATCCTGATCTCCTATTATAGGGATAATACCGGCCATCGACAATGTAAAAGCACCTTACTTCATGAGCCTTTGCGTCATCAACTCGGATTTTAGGAAGGAGACTGGACCAAGAATTTAACAGTCGAGAGAGACTGGGGAAAAATGCGTTAAAAGCTTTGATTGATATTTTGTAATTTCAGTCATTTTAAGACTGCGCTATGATGCAAACAACGTTATTAACTCTAGTGAGATATCGTAAAAATAACTGCGAAAAACTGGACATTGGAGGACCGAATACGGCTGTAAAGTCAAACCACTTCAGGTTATCAGTCAAAAGGTAAGCCGGCTTGTTGCCCTCTAGTTAAAAAGCTTGTCGCACATAGTAGTACACCAATAGTTTTCAGCCGCTAAAAAAACTTACTAAGTCGTCTGATTTCGCTATTTAATTTTCTTCTATTTATTTCGTTACGAAAAGAAAGAGTTTTTTTGGTTAAAAAGAGTATCCCCAGCGAAAAGCAGATGGAAAACCTAGACTGGAAAGCACTTGAGTTGCAACGAAAATTTTGCAGTTAATTAAGCAGATGCAGCTTGTCCATCAACATTGGTTTTTACGCTTAGCTCACGCGTTTCGCAGATTTTTGATCGAATTAAAGCTTTTTTTCGAAACTATGCTAATACTTCCGATTCAAGGCGTCTTAAGGTTTATATAATAAACAAGAACAACAAGCTTAAAAATTCTATTTAAATAACTAAATGTTCAGTGAAGGACACTCAACTGAAACATTCAGCATAACAAATAGTGTGAGTAACATTGATATCTATTTTTTAGAAACATTTGGAATTTAAAGATAAGTAGAGAGCCTTAAGTCTTGTAAGCAGAGAGGGCTAAAAAAAAGTGAAAAAATGATAATCTTGTTTGCTGTTATTTACTCAGTGGAAGCAAAATGTGAGCTTCATTCTGACCTCATAGCAATTCAAATAAAAACGTGCTTATTACGCAGTTATCTCAACAAACTACGGGCTCCGGCGGAGCAAAGTAGTTTTAATTCCGAATTTTCTGGTTTTAGTGGAATGATAAAACGGAGGCGAATGCTTGCTCGTTCGGTCATTCAATTTTCTCAGACAACGGAAACCCACTGAACCAGTTTGCAGGTGAAACAAGGTTAAATGGCCGACATCTCAATATGAGACTAAATAAACGTTCTGATGGTAGCAAGGTTCAAGTCCTGAAGATTGTCGAAGTAATTTCTTCAATATCAAAATATTTTTTCACATAATGTATCAAAGCGTCTGATTATTTTTTTAGAATATAATTACTAACACACGAAGGGCAAGACTATCGCTATGGTGTCTTGATCGCCGGATCATTCTAGAATTTTCTAGAAAATCCAATTAGGATTTAAGGCTGGATGATTTGCAGTATGTTTCTCTAGGTAGGATCTTCCAAGACGAAAACTGTGTGAGGCTGCATGCTATGTGGCCGGACAGAGTAAAGGTCTATTAAATCTCCTCCTCTTCCCGTAGCTTGCATTTCCGGCTCCCGAGGTTCTTTTTTCTTGGCTTCTTCGGCTTTTGCCCTTTTTTCGATTGTGAAATAATCATTTGCTTAATTTCCACCTATTTCTCCCACTTCCCACCCTTTTAGAACTCCCACCTCCTGTCTTGTGCTTTCCCATCCTTACTCCCATACCCCCATCCCCTATTATATTCTCAAGGATTCCCAACCTCTACTCTCATGCACTTTTCTCAGAGCTCCGGTGAGAAAAAGGCGACGCGCGTGTCGCCTTTTCTCGCGTGGGGTGATTTTCACGCGCGCTCGCGTTTCGCTCGCTCTACTATCCCTGAGGAAAAATGGGGGACTACTCGTAGTCTAGTGAAGTCAGTGCTGTAGTAGACCTTTTTCTAAATCACTGAGTGAGCTCCGACCTAAACCGGGGACTGCTAGCTGGCCAGTAACTACGAAGGCGATTTACTTTGTTATTCTTGCCCAAAATGATACCTGAATGCTGTTGTTTTATTTTTCTTACGCCAGTATTGTAGCAATAATGCAACACCCAGAAAACTCGAAATTTCTTTAATGCGACACGCGTTCTCATAATAGAAATCCAATGAACGCTTTTATCCGTCTATACTGGCTAGCCGGGAAACACTCTAAATACAGTGTAAAATGTTCTTATATAATTTGTAGTCAGCTGAAAAGAGTAGAAAATTTACAATCAATTTCAAATATGTTATCTTGAAAGCACGTTTCAAAGTTAATTAAATAGTATGAATATTTGAAATGTTCTATTCAATTAATGCAGCAGAATGTTAAGGAATGTCACTTGCTTCGAAGCACAACCAGTAACCTTCTAAATAGCTCATTAGAGTTTATAAATTAAAGGAATTTTCTTGAGGAATCCCTTTTATTATTTTCAGTTTGGTATAAATATTTCCATGATTGCCACAGGACACATTTTTTGTCTCTCCGGGAGCGAAGGAATTGAACGAGAAGAGCTCTGGTATCCAAGATATAAAAAAAAGGAAAAAGGATATATGAAAAGGACTTATAATATGAAAAATAATCGCAGATTACTATCCAATTCCCTGCGGTTAAAGGGTTTGCATGCGTTTCTTTCCCTTCGACAAGTAATTAGTTTTGTAGATTGATGTTTTTGTTTTTTGTTCCTTTGTTTGTTCGCTTTTCAGTGCGATGCACGTTTTTGTGGTAATCCACTTAACTATTTTTAAATAAAATTTAATTTGTATTTATTTGCGGCTTTACGAAATGTGGCGAGACAGCGAAAATAATTTTGATTCCTTTCAATGTTCGTCAATGATCTATTTATATTATATCCTAATAGACTGATTTAAAATATTTAATTTCTCGCCAACATCCTGTTCGAACAAAACTGAAATTTGGTTTTTGTTTATGTTTTTGATTTGGTTTTCTTCTTTGGATTGTCTTTGTCTTGAATTAGACTTCTAATACCAGCAGCGTCTAGCAAAAACGAAGAGATCGAAAATCGATGAGACGTGTCGTTTAATACTTTTCACTTTTAAAAGCAACTTGTGACTTGATGTAAGCCAATTAGAGTGCACACGAGCAAGTTCTAGACAACGTAGTCTACACCAACTCAAAGTGGCGTTTTTTGTTTGCCTCTTCTTAGTTCCTCTTGCTCGACGCTCGTTTGCGACCAGGCTCTCAGGCAAAGAAAAAAAGCAAACGAACAAGAACAAGGCTTCTCGTGCTTTAATTCTTTTATACGAGCAGGTTGATTTTTTTTGTGTGTGAAAACTTGCCCATAGAAGTTCCGATTACGGCTCCAGTCAAATGCCGCCAAACACAAGAGGCGCCTGAAGGCAAATGAGCTCACTTTTCAAGCATTGATTCCTTCATAACTCAGTAGAAGACAGTGTATTGTCCTTCACATAAGTGTTAGGACCACGGTGGATCAATACGTCTTTAGAGCAACAAAGAAAGCGTATTCTTGTTTTCATCACTGATGTTTTTCACCCTTAAATGGCAAAAAAGAATCACCCGATCAATTAATAAGCGCGCGAGGTCAAGTTTTTAATGAGGTTGTTTGAGCGGTGTGTCTCAAAAATTAATTATATTTCTCTCTCGGCACTGTTAAGATGAACGGTTCGAACAACAGTTATATTGTTAAATATTTCGATCAATCCGCAGCGCTTTGCTCATTTTCTGATAAGACGGGAACGGTCCACGGGCTGCCCATAATATAGTCGATTGAGTTCATTTTGAAAAGGGTCGAAAGCAACGGAAACTATAGGGACTTGCAATTAAGGTAGGAGAAATTGGAGTAAATATGCATATTTCTTGCACGGCTCATATACAACAAGGCAAAGTTTTATCACAAGTGACAGATTTATTTCAGACTGTGGTTTATACTTGTTATGTTCCTAAGTTCAAGTTTGTCTGGACATATTAGAGAAAAATGCGGTGCAATGAATACAGAACAAACCGAGAAACATGAAATTAAACATAGCACTAGGAGAAAAAAAGATAGAGACGAGGAACGCTATCACGAAAAATATCTGAAGGTAGTAATAATTTGGATTATAAATATTACTTACATGTAGTTATACGCACGCAATTTTGTACTATCTAGTGTAAATGATAAAACTAACATTAAATATGTTAATATTATGATCACACATTCTGAGCAATCCTATATTAGTCTAAAAGTAGCGTTTCTAACTTGAGATACACACTTTAGTCTTGTGATTCTCCTTACTTTTCTTTTATTTTTTAGCTTGACATTTTTCTTTGATTTCTTCACATTACCCTATGTGACAGAGACTTAAATGCAGCGTTATATCGATTTCCAGTTTCCGTGCGAGCCTCGCGGCTTCGGATTCCCGAAGATGGCGCTCGACCTCAGACCATTCCGCCTCGTGGCGGGAAGAAAATTAATTCTGGTACGCAGGGCGGCTTATATCGTACCCGCAACACAAAAACAGGATGTTAAGATAGCGCTCACGTACGTAAACATATCTTCCGTCAGATTCCCTGCTTAAATGGTCTATACATGTGCTGCTTAAACCTTTTGACAGTAATTTGTTTTGAAGTTGTTGTTTGTTTGTTTTTTAATTTTTTTTTCCTTTTTAATTGGCATTTGTAAGTTTTGACGCTAGTCAACTTTATCCCTCGGTCAAAACTTGGAAGCAATCGTCGAGCCAATATATCAATTTCTCCCATACGTGAGGTTAATAGGGGACCGATGGATCTGGAACAATCCAGTTTCGCAAAAAAAGCGGATCTCGAACTTGGGACATGTTACGAAATTTCGTTTCTTATGTCACTTCCTTTTGTTGGTAGAGCTTGGCCTCAAAGCGAATTTCTCGCGGGGGAACCAACGGACTGTTGCAATCGGGTTTGATGTGGTTCTTCCGAGCAGCGTCATAAAGCCAGCCTTAGGCGGAACAAATTGTAAGTCCCTGGTAACAATAGAAGAAAAAGCAAGCCGCCTTTATGACCATCTACACTCACATTACTAACACCAATTTTCTTGAAGGAACTACAAGGATTGACGATTTCATCCTCATTAACTAACTTAAATCAAAGCAGTTTAGCTGACATCTAGAGATTTCTGTTAAATGTGCTCGGAAACAGCGGATTCCTAGAACGCGGAACCCACAAAACCTTCGAGGACGCGGTCGATGTAGTGGTCTCTGGGTGGTTAGAATTCTTGTAGCACGTGCATAGTTATTGCACGTGCGATCAGTGAAGTACTCTCGTCATCAAACTCAAGGGCGTAGTCACGGAGCCTTTGATTTCTTGGTCATAATTTCCTCTTTATAAGTTTTCGTCGAGGGTGAAGTTTGGTGGTGAGACATTAGCATTTTGTTTCATTCTTAAAAGACTACATTTTTTAAGTGTCAAACGTAGGTAGCGACAAAATTACTAAAGAGGACATTCATTGCGTCTCCTACTTTACACCTGACCGCCACTGGTCATCCATGCCACGCGAATGTCCGTTTTTTGGATATCTCCAAACCGAGAGCCCCCCTTTCGCTCCACAGTCCAGCGCCCTACCATGTAACTGAGCAGTAACCCTGCTGCGGTTCTGTCTCTCTTTTCTCTTGCTGTGTAGACTCAATTGCTAGTTCTGATTTAGGTCCATTCTGTATGTGAAACAGCTTAAAGGCCCCACCCGTAAAACATATTAGGTGGTGAAGATTTTCAGTGATGGTCGAGTTTTGATGAGAAGTGTCTCTGAAATAATTTATTTCTTGAAAGAAAAAGAAGAAACGGGCTACATGTATTCTGTGTACCGTGGTGACTAAAAGAGACAGGAGAATGTTCTTAGTAAACGCAAAACCAAAATGATGAATATTATTTGTGATAACTACGTAGTGTCCCTGTGCCACGTAACCCCGAATGCCCCTATCATCGTTAAATTAAACGAACTTGTTTTGGGCTCTAAGGGCAGCAGAGCTAAGCGGGAGACTACAACTTGCCGTCTCAGGAAAGAAAAGAGAAGAAAAAAGAAATCAAGCAAACAAAAAGACATCGTGTAGATTATCAGAGATTAATGAATTATAATGAGATAACAACACTATTGTGTTTCAAGTCAACTAAAAAGCCCTCGCCCTTGATGACTTCATGCCGCCATTTCACACCTCCACCCACTTACGGGCGAGGGTTTTGCATAAAATAGTTATTTGCTATTGTTCGGCGTGTTTTAGTAATGAGTTTATTTGTTTTTCAGCTCCGCATAAAAGAACTCGAGACTTCACAAGCCTTTCGGCATTTCACTCATCAAGTCAACTCACGCGGACGGTACCGAAATCTTGGAGTTGATCATGAAGCTGGCTGCAGCGATTATGGTGTTGACCGTAGTTTGTGTGAATCGCGGTTTAAGTAGAAGCAAGTGAGTGAATCTATAGTTGCTGTGAGTTAATAGTTTTAACGCCTATGGGCATGTTCTTTCAAACTATTAATCGTGTAGATAGAGCACTTTATTTTTTCCGTATAACAAGAGAAAAAGCTCTACTTCTTTTGCCTCACGAACTTGGGTTCATGATCCGCAAGCAAGCTGGATCATGGATCTCAGATACTCCGTTCTTGAAGTCTCGGAAGCGTTGCAGTGAGTCTTAAAGTCTCGATTTTATGTGTTTGTTCCGTTTTTGAGTTCTTAAGTTCGTGGAATGTAAAGACTCGAGTATTTTTACCAGAGTGCCAGTCTCCGTTGTCTCTTGGTTTTTTAACAACATTCGCCATCCTTCAACTTCACAACAAAGTCAAATTAATTTCGTGTCGAGGAGTTGAGCCATAACTTCAACTTACTTCAAATCAGTCTGTTGTTAAAAGCGACCATGTGAAACGAAGGCCAGACAGATTGCTACAAAAATTACTCTTTTGAGTCCTAGCTATGTAGCAAACCTTAGAGAAATTGACGTGAGAGTAAATGCGAAAGAACGATTAGCTCTTAAAGCTGCTATGTTTGATTAGCTAAAAACAATTGCATTGGTTGAGGGTAGATTTCAAAATGATAAAAGTGAGAGAACTTTTCAAGAGTCTAAATTTCCATGGTCTCTAAGTACATTGAATTGTTTAACTTACGTATTAGTAAAGTCAATTTGTTTATACCAACAACACATACGAGTTATAACATCTTTAATTAAAATTTGACACACTTTATAGAACAGAAAAAACCGGTAGTAATCTTTCTACTTTTAGTGCACATATCAGTTTGTTTAGGATTTTGTATTCTAATTTGCGGCATTGCGGTTTATGGTGCGATATTGTATTTGAATACCTTGTTTAAGAGTCAGTTTGGCTTCATCAACTTTCTAACAATACATGTAATTCTTTTAACAGATCCGCCAGCATTCTAGGACAAGAGGTAATTTTTGGTTTGTTCGTTTTGGTTTGTTCGTGGTAATTGTTAATATATACAGCGGCATTTTGGCTGCGGTGTTTGAAAAAGGAAAAAAACACTTCTTTCAAGAAAGGTTGATAGAAGAGACCAGATGTTTGTCTTTTCATGTGAATGTACAAATAAAGTTATCTTCTGCAAAAACGGAATTGGTTTCCTCTAGCCTTCCCATCTAAGTGTTTATCGGTCACAAAAGCAACATAAAGTGTTAAAAATGGCTTTAGTTGCGAGACTAGGCAAGAGCGAAAAAACAGTTTCAACTTGAAATGGCAATTGAGTTTGGGAGCTAATCGACTAAACATTGGGGTCAGGGGCGAGTTGGGTGGATACATAGGCACTGTTAAATGCCTTGCATGTTTTTCGTTGAACGTAAAAATCGTATTCTAAACTGTGTAACTGATACCCTTTGTAAAGAGATTCGGTAATTCCTTAAGTGATCGTTTATTTATGCCGCTTGATTAAAAACTCTTTTTTAGGCTTATCCATTGTTGTTGAGCTTCGTCAAAGCGGGTGGTCGTCTTGGGCTTCAGGAATGCCAAAGACAGTTCAAGAACGATATTTGGAACTGTACGCTGGACAAGCATGTGATTAAGGAACTGCCCATCTTTGTCAAAACAACGTTACCATATGGTAGGTTTGATGTAAGGGGCTTACTTCGCCCTCAAGTCATTTTGCCCCGTTTACTTAGCCCCCTGTTTCGAGAACGAGGAATATTTTATTTGAAGCGCGCATGTTTTGGTTTATGGCTTAAACAACGAGGATATTGTAACTGAAGCGCGCTTGTTTTGCTTTATGGCTTATAGAACGAATATTATATTTGAAGCGCGCTAAATGACGCGAAAATAGGGGGCGAAGTAACCAGGGCGAAATGACTTGAAAGTGAAGTGACAGGTGGTAAACTTATTAATACATTCAGTACGATTAGCTGAATATCAAAGATCAATACCCCTGAGAACAAGCCTTTACTTGTTGTCAGTATCGCCGAGATTACGAACCACTAGAAATTTCAAAGGACGCAAATTTTAAAAGATCCTCTAGTATTGTGGCCTGCTCCGTCTTACAAGTAACTACTTTACTTTAATATCATCTTCATAGCTTCTTTTAATTTAATATTTATAACTGCTGTAACCTTTCGACTCTGCCCGCCTTGTCTAGCTCTTGCTATTTTCGGGCGGAGATGGCAAAAAGGTGTGCGATGTAGTCACATCCCATCAGTTACAGTACTGATTTGATTTAAAAGATTTCCGAGATCCCTGTAAAACTCTCTAAATTATCCAAAAACCCTCGTAAATTTAGTTTTTCCTTCTTTTGACTTGATTTGATGGTATCGTGTTTCTTTGATTTTTTTTTTACCTTTTGTTCCTTTGAATTGGTCAGCGCAAAATTCAAATTCACCTCTATCAGCGAATGCAAACCTTTAGAGAGTGGACTGGATCTCTTTAACTGAAAGCTTTAAATCCGACAGTAAACGTTATCTCTGATAGCTACAGTTTACGTACCAAAAATAAAATGTGAGATGATTTCGATAACCTTTGTCTCGAGTCACTGACACTATTAAACACGTATTGGACTCATTATCCACGTTAAGCACAAATAGCTAATAGGCCCTTCTAGCGATGCGAACCATTGTAATGGTCATTGTATTCGACTCCTTTTCAATCATGTCACGAAGCTCATTTGAGAAAACTCACATATCTTCAATTCAATTCTTTTATTTTGTGTTACTGGTGCGCCTTTTCCCGTTCAAGGAGTAGTGTGAATATTCTTAAGCAAGCGGAACGTCAAAGAGTTAGTTGGTATAGAAACGTTCAATTTTTAAATAATGGCTTTTTGTCTCTTTGTCTTTGCTGTTCTTTCGGGAAATTGCTTCAAGACAAAAGTCTTTCGTGGAAACTAATATAGTAAAAATTATGGTTTGCATACGCCCAAAGATGGAGTGAGAGCACACTGGCAAACACACAAAAAACAGCTTGCTCTGTGAATTTTATAAATAAAAAGATGTGTTAATAAACTAAGAAAACGCGCGTGAGGCGGTGAGGGTGAAACAAAACACCTATTCTCTGAAGGTAATCGGTCAGTGTAGAGAGAAATTATAGAAAAGGACTTGAGCCTAATTTGAGGTGGTGAATTTTCTTTTGATTTTAAAAGCCTTGTAGATGGAATAAAAATCAGCATGATAACCTTGGCTCCACAAATAACACATAATTCTTTTAATCGTTCGAATTCTCTCTCTGGGATTCACATTCTGTTTTAAGGCATTTCAGGCATTTTTCTATCAAAATTTAGGCTATTTTTGTTTTGTTAAATGTGCTGGCCTAAACTAGTACGTGTTGCGCATTAATTTCTCATCACTATAATTACTCGAATTGCAGTGCTTTCGCCCGACGGTGTTTCGCCCAATAACACACCGTAACACCAATACCAATTAGACTCGAAAAAAGCTTTAGATAAGCCTGTCTAGCAAGGGTTTCCGTTCAAGTTAATCAGGCGCGGAAGCTTTATACTCTCTCCAATTTTCGCGCAATAGCTCAAGGGAAACGCTTGCTACACAGGCTAGATTGAGATTAGATTTATTGCTTTGCTAATGCATGTGTTACCCAACAAGGGATTAAACTGTTCTGATTACTTTACGGCAGCCACTCGAGAGACTGCGTTCATTCACGCAATCAGCGCAGCAGCTATTACCCATGAGATCACGCAGCAGTGCAAGAAGGGAAAAATACCCGGATGTACCTGCGCTGTGATAAAGAAACCAAAAAGGGCAAGTGATGACTGGACATGGGGCGGTTGCAGTGATAATGTGAAATTTGGAGAGAGGGAAACAAAGCGTTTCATAGACAAGCTCGAAAAGGGGAACGATGCTAGGACGGCTTTTAATCTGCATAACAATGAAGTCGGAAGAAAGGTAAGAGAAACAAAAAGAGACGCATGAGGATAGAAAAATTAAAATATACTTACAATCTTAGAACTAACGTCTTTCTCTCTCCCTTCCTCAAGAAAGGATATTTTTGCCCTTTACTTAAAGAACAGTTTCTTATGCAAAAACAAACTAAAACTATTAATTACTACTTGGCCCTCTGGCTTCCTCGTCCGTTATCAATTGATTACTAGTTACGCTCATCGGTCCATCCGCACCGGAACCGCGCAGCATAAAGCAAGGACACAACAATACCTCATTGTGATGGGCCGAGTTGGTCAAACTTTTATTAGGGCAAGTCTAGACTTACTGTTAGTAGTTACCCAGATGGTGCCCTCGACCATAGGAATGGGCCGGCCCTTTTGGCTCCACTTCTTTGTAAGCGTCGCGTTCCAATCAAGTACAATTTTAGAAGCTTATCTAATAAATTCCCTTCGATTTTCTGAAGTTTAATTTTCACATTTCGCTTCATAAAACCTAAAATTTTCGGATTCAAAAATGCGATGGAGAGAGGAATCAGAAAATGTCTCACTTTCGTAATAAATCAAATTGCATCAGTCTAAAATTTTCGGGAAAATAATACTCAAGCCCTTGTAATTGCGAAGAAAGATTCACGTTATCCTAGAATGACCGAACAGATACAAATTATTTAGCGCCGCTAAGTATACATTTCTAGAGATCTAAAAGTCCTCTGGATAGCCAAAAAAGTGTTTTCAGTGTATCTAGGAGGAAACCGTCGTTGGGTGCCCCTGGCAAGGTGCTTTAGTCCCATGAGAATGTTTTGCTCAATGCTGAGGGCTTGTTAAACCATGAACATTTGCGCTGATCGTCCTTTAAACAGCTCGGTTATGTACACAATGGATCAGGCATAAGCTCTGACATATGAGTTTAATGATGACATTTTAATTCATTCGATTCAAGTGTATGCTTCTGTATAATGCTCTGTCGTAGCACTGTTTATTATGCTGTGCTGTATACATAGCGGCTGACTTGTAGCCCGCATAGCAAGCGTTTCCTCGCGAGGTTCGTCTAGAAAGCTGGGACAAGAGCAAAAAAAATGAATGACGCTCTAACTTTCTAACTCTAACTTTCGCGCAATAACTCGATTTGGAAACGCTTGCTACGCAGGCTAGCTGACTTGAATCTACGGAGCTTGAAACGAGTGCCACCAAATAGACGTTTCTAGTCTTTTCCTTTAAATTTTGACATTATCTTTGAGTGATACTATACAGGAAGTCCAATAATGGCCATCATATTCTGTTAACAGGTTGTTCGAGCAAACCTTAGGAGAGAATGCAAATGCCATGGCGTAACCGGAAGTTGCACTTTAAAAACGTGCTGGAAGCAGCTTGGGGCTTTTGAAAACGTGGGATCGGACCTCAAGGATATATACCGTGATGCTGCCAGGGTGAAATTTGTGGAAAACAAGCTCCAAGAACGCATAACCAGGGATCTGCGTCGAGCTGTTTCGGCAAAAGACAAAAAGCTGGTATATCTTGATTCTTCTCCCAACTATTGCGTGCGAAACAGCACCGTAGGTTCGCCTGGAATGCTGGGAAGGATATGCAGGGGAGACGAGGTATCCCCCGATAAATGTAAATCTCTGTGTAATGCTTGCGGTCTGAGGCATCAAACAATTCAGGAAGTGAAGACCATAAAATGCAAGTGCAAGTTTGTGTGGTGCTGCAGTGTGCAGTGTGATGAATGCACGTCGAAATTTCCCGTTACAACTTGTAAGAGAAATTGAGAACTTCACTCACCGCAAGTTAAAATCAAAACTTACGATTTACGAAAGTCGAGTGCCACAGAAACTTCTGATAAAAGACTGCTTCTGTGAACAGAATAACGACTTTATTTGGGTCGTAATATAGACAACTTTGTTTTCTTCGAAATGTGAGTAATTTTCAATAATTCTAGGCCGTGAGGAGTTCGTTGAATTTTCTATGTAAGAACAATACAACTGGGCCTTTACGCTCACAACACAAACAGACAAAAAACTTTTTTTTTTGTATAAGACTACAAAACAAAATTACTGATCTCAACCAATCAAAATTTACACCCCACGTAAAAAATCCATCAAACCATACAGATTTCAAACTAAATACCTCAAGGCGAAGAAGGCCGTGGGTAAATTAGAATTCGAGCACGCGCAGCCATGTCGCGATCCTTCGTACAAAAGCCTACAAGCTTTTGTTGAGTCAGTACCAACAAAAGCCGAAAACAACTTTTTGCACTGCTGTACCGCTGATATATCAGCGACTGCGCCTAGCGTTTCTATTTGGGTCACTCTTTCTACTAGAAGTAGCAATGAATTGTATAAGCTGAAAGGTTTAGGGTTAATTTGATAATATGGTTAGGTCTCGCTCAATGCTAAGTAATCCATAACAGACTCGGACTTTGGATTCCACGCTGTGGTTTCCACGATTCCATTACTGGAATCCGGACTTCTGGACACTGGAGCTTGGGTTACGGATTACAATAGTTAGTGGGATTCCAGATTCCATAAGCAAATTCCCGGATTCCGTAATCCGGATTAGCGTTCACGGGGCAAATGGGTATGTTAAAGTAACATTTTTTAGGCCCGCGAATCCATTTCTTGCGGTACAAAAGTCGGGCGCGCATATGTTATTTATTGTATTTATCGCATGTTTCATTGTAAACGATTCTAAAAGCGTACATGCGGGGCAGAAGAAAATTAATCCAATGGTAACCATTGTAAGATAAAGATATGTCAAAATTGTATATAAGGGTTCATGTATAGTTTTAATTGTAAGTATTGCTGTTAATAATGGGCATTTAGATACTTTACTAGGTATAATCTACGATTGCGGCATTCACAGGTGTCGAACTAAGGGTGTGTTTCTTTCGAAAAACCCAAAATTGGACTTTTGAATCTAAAAGAGCATTTTGGGTTTGAATGTAAACTGTGTGGACTGGATTCAAATCCAGATTTTTGAGGTGGAATCATGCCTGATCCATGCGTTTCTTTCAGTACTGTAAAAAAAGTACACTGACAAGCGATTTTCCCTTGAAAATACTTTGCCCGGCAGATTTCGCACCAGTATTGCCGTCGTGCTTAAGAATGCGTTTTTGTAATCTTCCCGCTTTCCTTTTCGTTCGAAGTAAAAATCGAAAGAAACTGAGATAAAGGCTTTAGTATTTTTCTCTGTATCACAGGTGAAGAACAGAAACAAAACCCTGACGCCGACTGCCTGTGATAGAAAGTATAACGTAAGTAAGTGTTAAAAATATTTTATCAACAGAAATAAAATCACTTTTAACCCGATATGATAAGAAGTGAATTGGTTTAATTAATAATCTTCATCAATAATCTTCAAAGTAATTACACAGATTCAGGCTTCACCAAAGGTGCACTATTTGGGTTTTGATAGACTGAAACCAAAATGGTGATATCCACTGTAATTTGAACTGAACGATTTTTGCGCGCATTGCTTGCTGCATCACGTTTTGTCGCCCCAAGAAATTCCAGATTCTTTATCAGTGGAGCTGGGATTCCGGATTCCAATCTTTAGTGGGATTCCGAATTCCAAATCCCAGGATTCCGAATTCCACAAGCAAAAATTTCCCCGAATCTTGAATCCGAGGCGAGTTTTTGGGGCCGTAAACGCAAGGATAAATTACCATTTACAGCTAAAGTCTAGCTAAGGATAACTTTGACGTTATCGGTTTCAAAGCCCACCTGGAAGGGATTACATAGGATTCCGAATTCCACAAGCATTATATTTCCCAAACAAACATTTTCCAGATTCCATTTCTGCATTCCTGAATCCGAGACGAGTTTTGGGGGCCGTGAACGCAAGGATAAATTACCATTAACAGCTAAAGTACTATTATAGCTAAGGAGAACTTTGACGCTATTGGTTTCAAAGGCCACCTGGAAGGGAAGCGCGTGTGTAGCTTTAACTCAATGCAATCACTGGTCACACTACTCAAAACGGCTATATATTCAATCTTTTGCAATCCCTGATTTTGAGCATTGTTGGCTGTTAATGTACAGACTAATTTTCCTTGAAAAATTTCCAAACCACTCTCTGAGATTTACTTGCAGTCACTACACTAGTCGCGTAACGGGTGCTAGTTATCACTTTTTCACAGGCCGCGCGAGTGGTACACGTGAAGGGGAGAGGAAGCTCGCGAGATTTCTTCCTTCGCCCTAATAAACGGCGCCTGCTATGCAGGCTATGACTACACAGGTTCAGGGGTTTCTTATTCTGAAAGACAGGAAACAGCAGGTAGCCTGTCAAAGCTTTTCTTGTTTTCATTGTTTTCCCAAATTTTCGTTCAATAATCAACATGATCTATCTTGCCGGTCTTGCATAGTTTATTATATGAGGTCATCGCAAATCGAGGAAGCTGAAAGAAAACAGTAAGTTATTAGTCAATATGTAGGTTTATCCCTAGTAGTAGTAAGTAGGCCTAGACTGCGCTCAATGAATTCTTTTTTCTCTATCATTTCAAAATAAGTTTGAAACGATAATGCGGCACTTCTAGTTGAAAATTCAGAAGCCATTGGAGCTTCAGTTCAACCCAACCTGTTAGGACAACCGGTGGCAACTTAATTCTTGTTGTTTTCCAGTTCATAATGTTGCAGCCAAATGATTATTTACACTTCGTACTAACAAGGATACCCTCCCCTCCCTGTAACCGTTTGAGAGTTTGTGCCAGTTTTGGCCTAGAGAAGATCTCCATATGCTGTTAAGAACAGTCAAAAGCAAAATGCAATTACTCGTTTTCTCACTCACTGGCAAGTTCCTGCATGAGTTACGCTGTTATTGTACTAGGTTAGGGGAAGGAAGAACTATATATTTGAAGACCAGTCAGCCCAGATTCTATTCAGCTCAGAATATAAGCTTAAGTAAAGTTTCCTTTCTTGATGATTTCCCTTGCATGATCGACTGATAATTGAGTTACTTTCTTAATGCCGTCTTTAAATGGTTAGACAATTAATGTTGCCATGGAGATAAGTGGTATATAGGACAAGGAGGAGCGCTGTGTGACGACACAAAGAACTGCTTTATAAGAGACTAAGAGTTCAAAACAAGATTTTAAAGATTTCCGGGGCATGTTCGGGATAACAGTGATGTCATGGAAACCGGTGGAAATAACTTGCACACGCTTCACTAACGTCTTTTGTGTACCTTAACAGAGTGCTCTTCGCTCTATCGACGAAATGGCAAAGCTTATAGACGCACTGTGCAGCTTATTTTGGGGTATCATTTGGCTAATCATTCTGTTGCTGATTGCTCTTCCCGTTGGCTTCATAGCTGCAATACTCTACATTCTTGTCTCTCCATTTAACGCGTGTTGTGACTGTACAAAAACCCTAACAGATTTCTTTAAGAAAGGCATCGAGTTTCCTTATAACGCAGCAAGCAATGCAGTGAACGGCAAGCGGGGATGTTAAATTGAGATTGTGGCAGTCAATAGGTCAGAGTGTGTATTCAGTTTTGAAAAAGAGGACCAAGAACTAGTACCTGACGGTCTGAATCTGACAGTCTGCATAATTATACCAGAAGAATCAATACAAAGGATGTAACCTTTTGGGTTCTACTACGGTATTCTGTGCGTCGCTAGAGTACATGTCACTCATAGCTTCGAGGAGAAGAAATGAATGCCAATAGACCATATTCGTATCGCTCCATGCAAGGGAATCCAAGACAGTCTTGGATTCTGGATCCTCACCATGGATTCCGGATTCGAAGAACTGGATTTCGGATTCTTTGTTTGTGGAACTTGTATTCTGGATTCAAATGGTCAGTGGGACTCCGGATTCCTTTAGCTGTGTTCCGGATTCCGTAGCCCAGGATTCTGGATTACACAATTCCTGAATTTCCCGGATTCCGGATTTCACAAACAAACTGAATATCCCGGATTCCAGAATACGGATTTCCTTACATGGGGCGAATCTTAACCCAGGCGGTCGGGGGTGAGTGGGCGACTAGTCTCTCGTAAGGGGGTGGGGGGGGGGGGGGATCATTAAAACTCCCAAAACATTCCCCCGAATGAGCCTTTAAGCAATGACCACATATAATAGTTTTTAGTATAAACAGAAAGTTTTTCATAAAAGGTTAACTGCAATATGCAACTTGACTGAACAGTCTAAGTACATCGATTATAAAATCAATAAATATTTAACTGATATTTTGTTGTTGTTAACTGGTATCCTCTGTTGTTTAATTCCTTTTTAAAGTTTCCATTAATCTAATGTTTTGTTAGCCCGAAGTAGAGACAAGTTGTCATTGCTTTAATTTCCTCGTGTCTCGCGCGCTTTTATCAGTATTACTCATTACCATCTCAGCGTGGTCGAGAGTGAATGTTAATGAGGAGGTGAATAAGGGTATGCAAATCGTGGTCGAGAGTGAATGTTTATGAGGAGGTGAATCAGGGTATGCAAATCCGCCGATCCGTTATGGTCAAGAGCCATAATGGGATGGTTATGATTTATTTTCAAATTTGCCGATGAAATTTCCCTCTGAATCCGAAATACGAGCAAAATATTTTTTAAACACGCAAATTCCAAAATCCGGGCTCAAAAAATGGATGAATCCGCAATCCGCTGCCATTGACAGATCAACAAATCCGGCGTTAAAATTTCGCTCTGAATCCGAGCAGAAATATTTTCTAAATCCGCCGATCCGTTGGCCTATTCATCCGCCAATGAGCTTTTATGAGACTCAGGGTATGTCTTAACTAAAGCAGGACAGTCCTTGCGCACGCTGCGTCTGTATCGGATAGGGGCCGGATTCAGGGGAGGGGCCCGGGGGGCCCGCCTCCCCTCATTTTTTGGCCAAACTGAGGCCTGAAGGGCCATAAAAACCTTTTTTGAGACCCCCCGGTTTTTTCGGAGCGGGCGTTAACATAACAAGTCTCCTGTCTGCTTATCTTGCCTCATCTCCGAGGGAATTTAACACAGTCTTGGATTCTTGATTCAACGCTGTATATTCCGGATTCTAGTCAGCTCCACTGTGGAACATGGATCTGGATTGTAATCGTCAGTGGGATTCTGGATTCCTGGAGCAGTAAAATTTTCCTGTACTCCGGATTTCACAAGGAAACATTCCGGGACTCCCATACATCCCATATAGCGGATAGTCTCTTAGGAACACTCTTCGTGGTATTGCTCCCCCCAGCTCGTGCTCCAACTTCACCGGAAAAGACTGGAGAGGAGATTGAGTAACCTCTCTGATTGAGCCCGCAAGACCCCCAATACGAATGTGACTCACTTTGTTGAGTAGTTTCTCTCAGTTGTAGCAAGTGTTGTGTTAATGTTCATGAGTTTCGTAAAACATTCAGCTCGCCTCAAGCATATCACACGCCACCTGAATGCACACAAGTCCGTGACAAGCGCTGCTGTCGCCCGTGTCTTCAGCAGGTCGACAAGTACAGGTAGGCTTCAGCGGCCCATGGTTTTGCTTACCGGTGGAGGGAACGGCATTTGCAAATGGATGGGGTGGTGTTGCTTCTTATTGATTCTCTGTTTTGAGACGTTTCAAGCCGTAAAGTAAATAAGTATTAGTTTCTTTCTGACAGGCCTTGACAATGAGCGCATTTGTACGTATTGCTCAGACCTCGTTAATACAGACACTAGAAGCAGGGGGGGGGGAGGGGGACATAGAGAGTTCCCTTATTGCTGGTTTGCACGTGACGTCACGGCGGCCATGTTGGTGGTCAAGAACAAAAGCATTTCTCGCCTCTGGGAACTTCCCTTATTGCTGGTTTGCACATGACGTCACGGCGGCCATGTTGGTGGCCAAGAACAAAAGCATTTCTCTCCTCTGGGAACTACTCTATTTTCATGCAAATTCTTCAAGGAAATATTCCTTTGCTTTGGCCCCCAACATGGCCGCCTTGTCGCGTGGTTACAAACCAAGAATTAACGAGGTGTACATATTAAGAGGGTTGAATTTACAGAAAATGTAATACACCAGTCAATGTTAAGCCCCAGGAAAGGGGTCAATACCTAGGGGGATTTAACATTCTGGGCCATTTTCATGTCAAATTCTTTACCCAGGGGGAAAAAGATTGATGTCAAATACCCCTTCCCTAGGGGTACATTTTGTTTGATTTAAGATGATATAATTTACCATGCATATTTCCTTATCACTCCCACAGTCTTTCTTTTCCATCTAATATTATTACATTGCATACCTTGTACAGAGGCATTTCTTTCATAATCAAGCACTTTTAATTTTTTAAAGCTGTTTGGTCCTACACAGACAAAATTTGTCTGTGTTAATATTCAACAGCGAACAGGCAAAGAACAAACATGGATACCAAACAACTTCCTGAAACAGGAATCCCACGGAACTCTGGGTAAAGTTTTCAAGATGGCAGGCTGAGGCTAGGTGTCAGACTCTTGTCAGATCTTGTCAAACTCCCCTACCCTCGGGATGTTGTGTTATGTTAAATCTTATATTATTCCCCGCCCACGAGAAAGCAAATACAGTCAAATGCCCAGGGGATGCCAGGCCTCTCTATCCTGAGGCTTAGCATTGACTAGTACATAATTATTAGGGCTTACTTTCCCCAGAGACAAAGCAAACTGTCCGTAATAATGAGGTGTTCATATTAAGCAGGTGTCCGTAAAGGGGCACTGCACACTAGGTGCATCAATTCATAATGATTCCTTGACTGTTAGTCAAGTTCTAGTCAACTCCTTTACCTCCTGTCAGTTGGGGATTTGAAAATCAGGTTTAATTTGTTTGTTTTGTTAATGATCATTTGAGCGGAGTACTTGACTGAACAACAGTTGTGCAATCGGCAAAAATATCAGTAAGGCTTTTTCTGAGGTTCTGCGGCCTTCAAACAGAAAAAAAAATGTAGCGTTCCCTCCCCCATCTGCTCCATGCAAAGTTGTGCTGCTGCTTGAGCTATCAGTAAGAAACAAAAAAACACCCCAACTTTTAATGTTGGGGACGGGGGAGGTTGTGGGGATTGTTTTGTTATTCGAAGTAGCCCATTATTTTGATGACAGTTTCTTAACAATGTTTTGCTGCTGTTTATAGCTGGATTAACAAGGCACACAGTTTTTCTCCTTTATAAACTAATGCATCATTACCGCTTTACCATAATGATAGAGCTCTGACTACATCTTATAGATTCCCAGGAATATGATTTAATTGTCATTGGTGGGGGATCAGGTGGTCTTGCCTGTTCAAATGAAGGTGAGAATTATACAAGCCACTAGAATATCAACTCCTACTGTATGTTTCAACTTATAAAACTTATACACTGACGTTACCCATGATACCCATTACACAGGATCATTAATTGTGCTCTTTCTTATTGTGGAACGGGTATGAGTGCATGTAATATGTACTTTTTAAAAAACGAGCAGGAGTGTGTATTTTATCTTGTAATATAAGACTGCAAGTTTTTTTGAAGGGCTTCAAAATCTCTGATTTTAAGATCAACTTATTCTTGTACTAATATTTAGATTTGGGATTATTTTGGTCCAAAAAATTGGACATAAAGATTAACTGTGTCTTTATCAGATATAATCAGATATAAAAACACTCATTGATTTCTTTTGTTTCTTTGTTATGAATTGTGAATGAGTTTTGACGGGATTTTCAACACAACACCTACATAGTCCAAAAGAGTGGAGATCAAGCTTTAGAAATTCTAAAAGTTGGTGTTAATCAGCCCAGTTTTAAACAAGATACAGACATAAAAAAACTTCAAATTAAATAAAAAAAATATATATATGGACATCCAGACAGGTGTCTAGGTTATTCAACACATTCCTTTGTAAATTTTCAAGTTTTTAATTGGCTGTATCTTGTTCAATATCAGCCTTTTTAACACCAAAATTAGGGATTTTCTAAAATCTGGTGTGGTCTTTCTTTTTAAATGGCGAGTGTGTATGTTGATAATCCCGTAATAGTCATGAACTTGTGCCCTGAGTACCCCTGAAAGCCCACAATGGGTTAGAGAAGTGCTGTTTTAGTAGTTGCAAACTTTTTTTTGCTTCTGTGAGTTGCTTGACCAGAGACCTACTGTTACCTAAGGAGGAGAAGCTTTGGGGTGTTGGCTTCTTTCCCCAAGGCATTGACCTTAAAACTTTAGGAAGAATGCCACAGACCCTAAGGGGCTATGTTGTCACTATGCTGGATAGCCTTTCATGCTGGCACAAAAAGCTATCCAGTTATAGTAAGAACACTTGTCCGATATGTGACTCTCTAATTTAGAGATTGGCATGGCTCAACTTCACTCCATTATGGAAATTGTGCTAAAATCACCACTAGTGAACTCATTTAAGCCTTCTCTGGCATAGTTTTTGTGCTAGCGTAAAAGCTATCCGATACAGTGTAAACATGCATGTAGCCTTTAGAATTCTCTCTTTTGTAGGCTGACCACAGTGTATGCAATTATTTCCAAAGTTGATTTATGGGAAAACTGAAATGATTTTAATTTGTTGGCTTGCAGCTGCCAAATATGGTAAAAAAGTTGCTGTCTTGGATTATGTATCCCCTTCACCACAAGGTAGGGAAATTATGATATTATTAATGTAATTTTTATTCTAATTATAATATAATTTAAGCTTACATGATGTACATGTATTACCATTTGTTCCTTTCACCAATTGCCAGTGAAGTACACCATGTAACTCAATATTCTTCAATAATAATTATTGTATTATTGTGTAATAATTATTGTGTAATAATTGTTGTATAATAATTATTGTGTAATAATTATTATTATTATATTTATAACATCATTTCCTGATTCATTGACCATTTTGTGAATCTCAAGGTAGTGCAAGTACATGTACAAATTTAAATTTTTTCCGTAACCCTTCATAACAGATTAACAGGAGGTTAGTTGGAGTGTGTTCTTCAGGAGCTTACATGTGTATCTTTTCTTATTTTCCTGTCAATAACATTTTTGAAATGCCCTAATTTTTTAATTTTAAAATGATTATAACTAACTTTTACCATTTCGATATTGCATGTTGAAAACAAAATTAGAAAATCACATAATTGGTGAGAATCATCCACAATGTACCCATTAAATGAAGTCTGTTACCCCTAAGGTGTGCTTTCATGGTCCGTGGAATAGATCTTCAGTAGCTCAGTGCCAACAGATCTAGTGCCGGGGTTGACTAAACTTTTTTTTTTAACCTTGAATTTTGGTGCTTGTATTAAAGGATCAGCTTGGGGCCTTGGAGGTACATGTGTCAATGTTGGATGTATTCCAAAAAAGCTGATGCACCAGGCCGCCTTACTGGGAGAATCAATCAAGGTATCCTGACAGTTAAACCTGCATGATATGTGCGGCCATCTCTGCAAAGCAACCTCCTATTATAAGTGACTACTTAATTAAAATATTAAGACATTTTATTTTTTCAAATAAAAGCAATACAGTGACAAATTAAGCCCCCTGGCCTGTCAGTATCCAGCTCCAGTAATCCACCTCCAAAATTTGCAGTTTAGGTTGTATTTTTTGTTCCGTGCATGTAATTGAAATTCTTTCAAGGAAAGAGAAATATAAGAAATGAAGTTATACTGGTGCACAAAAGTAACTACTGTACACACTCCATTTTGAGACTTGTGGTGGATGTGTCAACTGAGGAGAATAATATTATTTGGGTGTTTACTCATCATCATCATTTTTGGTTTGTTAGAATTACTGATGAAAATGTGTAACAAGGAGATGCACTCTAAAAAACTATTACATTGTAACTGACATTGAAAACTAAATAAATTTATGAAATAAAGCGTATTATAAAATGAAAATGAACTCGATCCGGAAATGAAGTTTATTAAAACAGGCACATGTCAGTTAATGTTCAATGACTTTGCAGGATGCACGTCATTTTGGATGGAATGTTCCAGACAATATCTCATTGTCATGGTATGTATTCTTCCTTTGTGGTTATATAATTAATACATGTATTTAATTTTTATTATGTTAAATCAATTGCTATAAAGTTATTATTGAGTGTTATGTTGAAATAATATTATGCTAGTTTGCAATAATTATTAATAGTTATTATTAAGATTGATATGAGAGAATAAAACATAAAGAATGAATTATTCATCCCTGAATCTCAATGCCATTTGTATTGTTTTATTTCCCTTAGCCTTGGAGTCAAGCATGAACTTAAATAATTAAAAACTAACCAATTAAGTTTTTGGTTACTTCAAGTTTTAGCGAGTGGTAAACTTTAAAATGAAAAGAGCAATTGATTTTGCAAATGAAAATATATTACTGGCATTTTAATCATCATCATCATCATCATCATTAAAGTTGCTCAGTAGACATGTATCACTTTAATTGTACAAAGTTGACTTGGGTGGAGTGAACAATGCTTGAATGAGTGCTGGGGATTAAGCTCATGGCTGGCTGCCAGCTTATTTCACTGGCTGAAAGAGAGCTAACCACCTGCAGCTCAAAATGCTGAAATTACAAAGCGTGGAGATTGACTGATAAGAAAGCCTACTTCCCTTTTCCATAGCTTTAAGTGCACTCTTCTCCTACCAAAGTGTCTTCTATTTAATAATTATTGTGAGATAAAGGGAGAATTTCACATTACATCAAAAGTCATGATAGGGCCTATCTGATGTACCCCATCCTTACACATACATGAACATAGCATGGAACGTGTGTGTCATGTCTCCGGTTTTTTTTTTTTTTTTTTTTTTTTTTTTAATGACATGTCAGGGAAAAATTGGTCCCAGCTGTTCAGAATCATATCAAGTCACTAAACTGGGGCCACAGAGTCAAGCTACATAACAAGTAAGGAATTACAATTTAAGCGATATAATTCATATAAATCAGAGTACAGTAATTGAATTATAGTGACAGTAGAGACAGTATCTGTTGAATGTAAAATCATTTGTTCAGTGAGAAAAGATTTTATTGAAGACTTTAGAAACAGGCACAGTACCAAACTTCATACATTACTTCTACAATGTGTACACTTTTTGCAATGCAGAATTGGTTGGCTTTGTCTGTCCATACATGAAGCTCGTGTACCTCTTGCAATGTAGGTCTTATTGCATGTCCCGCTAAAAACTAAAGAGTTGAAACATCCAAATTTTCTTCCCAATAATGCTGCTATTTTACTAAACAAAAATCTCCCTTCTTCTCACATAATTACAGCAAGGTGGAGTACCTCAATGCAAAAGGATCATTCTTGGACCCTCACACAATTAAAGCAGTACTGCAGAATGGCACTGAGGTACGTTACACAGTGACGTAAATACTGGAATGATAGTCTCTAATTAGGTAGACCTCCTTGTACAGGTCTTGTAAGTGTGATAGAGAGATCCTTGGTTGAATGCGTAAGGAACACAACACAACCCATTTGTACTGAAAGCTCCACTGTTCTGGGATATGTAATGAGATGAACTTTAAGATGTTACAGCTGCTGTTACCTTAAAAAGAAAGAGATAATAATTATCTCAACAATTATTATTGAGTGCAGCCCACAATGGCCACGAGAACAATTACACTTAACACCAAACTGTGGTCTGAACTACATTTTCAGCAGCAGTGAATGGTCTTTTCATAAAAGTGAACTAGCCCACATTCGTTATATTGAAATTCCAACGTGACTCTGCGGCTTTAGGGTCAAAATTGCAATTTTTTTCAAGACGCCAGTGTCTTGCAATTCCCAGAAGAGATTTGAGCACAAAGGAAACCAAACCAAATATAGAAAAATGACCAGAAAGCCTCGGAGTCATGTTATAATTTTAATATATCTTATGTGTGGCTTTCAGTCTCGATTTTTCATCAGTCTTGAATTAAATTTACTCTAAATGCCACCAATTGTTTACGCAAAATTATTTTTCATTATTATTTTTCTAAAAATTAAAATTTACCGTTTTCAGAAAACTCTCAGAGCAGAGAATTTTGTCATAGCTGTAGGTGGAAGACCAAGATTTCCATTTGAGGTCAGTGAAGTTATTAATAAATTTATATTAAAAGTACTAGCACGGCTGTCGCTAAGGTTTCAAGTTGCCGTGTAGATACAACAAGTCGGGCAGGGAATCAAACCGCTAGGGATTTCTTTTGGTTCTATTTTTCTTCTATTTTCCTTTGGCAGTAGCCGGGGATGCCACGTTCTTATACAACCCTGACTAAATTTTGGGTAGCAAGGGCGGTGCAATGGTGAGAGCACTCGCCTCCCATCAATGTGACCTGGGTTCGAATCCTGGCGTCAACACCATAGGTGGGTTGAGTTTGTTGTTGGTTCTCTCCGTTGCTCCGAGAGGTTTTTCTCCGGTTTTCCCTTCTCCTCAAAAACCAACATTTCCAAATTCCAGTTCGACCAGGAATCAGGTACACGAAGAACCACTATTAAAGTGGATGTTCTACCTCCAAATCGTTATTGATTCATATCCCTCTGATGCAGCATGTGGTCTGTGATTTTGTTTACATTTGCCATTGCCTTGACACTAAAACTCTCTTTTGTTTACGTAATTAAATATTGAACACAATTATTTACTATTAATTTAATCTTTCTTTTTTTAAGGTACCAGGTGCAATGCAATATGGCTTCAGCAGTGATGATCTGTTTTCTTTGGAAAAGCCCCCAGGAAAAACGTGAGTATGATTGCTTCCCTGTCAATCAAATAGCCTGCGAGCAAGCTCTTCGATTACAGCAAGCGACACGAGGCGAGAGAGAACGCGCGAGGGAGCGGCGAAGTCGCGAAGAGCGGAGGAAAAGGAGATTTCTTTCCTCGCCCCTCGCACCGGGGTATCCTATCGCGTGGGGCTCTTGCGCGACTTCTCGAGACTTCCCCAAATGGAGAGCTTGCTCGCAAGCTATTAATCATAGCGCATAGAGAACAAACAGTATTGACAGTTGTTTCTGCGAGCCAGTGTTTGCGAACAATACTTTAAAAAACTACAATGTAATCAATAGTTTTGGATGGATAAACGTATGTAGAGTAGAGATTTGTAAGCTGTTGACTTTCTGTCTTATCGTGTTTTGACGTAACTTCAGTAAGGAACGAAAGTTAAACTGTAAAGATCATAGTCTCCATTTTTTTTTCTGCCAAAAGTGCGTTGATTCCAACAAAAAAAATACTGGCAGAATGTATATAGTTGTATTTTGTTCCAACTTGTTAAAAGACCTTGCAATATGCTTCTGTTTGCTTGTGCAATCTGCTTTAAAGCCTCGTTATCTTGGCTTGTAAAGTGCGCAGTCTCCGCCTTTCTCCCTTTGATATATGGCCTTTGAAATACGAACCTCAAAGTCGCCTAGTAACACAGGCGTCCCAAGCTCACGTTACGAGAGTGGACTGTAATTTGCATTCTGCACTGTCTGCAGCTACTTGTTATTTTTCTGTGGGTAAAGTGATTACCCTTGGTCATCTCGTCACCAAGTAGTCGACTCGCCGCCAACTAACTCGCCACCAAGTAAGAACTCTGTAATCAGTCTGGAATAAGCTTGGCGAAGAAGTAAAATTCTAGGTTAGTAATCCCAGGTGAGTAAACACGTCGATTAATGCAGAGTGGTGGCGATCGATTAGCCTTCTTGGGGGCGAGTTGGTTGGCGGCGAGTCGACTTCTTGGTGGCGAGATAACCGTAAACCACCGTGCGGATTAATTTTCCTTTAAATCGTCATCAGACTTCTCCTATAAAGATTTTAGTGTCACTTACTGTTACTAACAGCTATTTTGTATTCTTTTGCAGTCTGGTTATTGGTGCTTCATGTATCCTTTTACATTTAAGATTTCTCTTGTTTTTGCTCTATTCACATGATTTCGCCCTGCTCTCATTTTTGGCATAGTTGACTTTGGATGCTCCTTAGACAACTCTTTTGATTTTCAAGCGAATTTATAATTCAAATAAACATTTCGTTTCTTGCGGTGTTCTTTCCTTTTCTGGACTTCTAGAGAAAAAGGTTTCAGACTCTTCGCTCGCGGTTAGTACGGTTGTTTATACTGAAAGAGGTTAAGCCTTCTTCCGATGGCAAAATGACAAAACTTCCTACATGTGATAACTTGTTCCCGCCAATACTACATTTTGGCTAAAACTCGTGGTAGAATGACGACGGCCATCACGTTTTCCCGCCGAAATGACGCTGGTTCTCGCGTGAGCAATACTCAGTATTGAGAAAATCTAAACAAAATCTCGTATTCGTAGTCGTCCTCGTCTCAGAGTCTAAAGCACTCTATTGTTGTGTGGAATTCGCCTCTTTAGAAACCAGCAGGAAACTGGGCCGAGTTAACGTTTGCAAAGACTTCTGGGTCTGTTACAAGGGTCACGTAAAGAGATTGGCCATTAGCTGACTGGTGCACCCCAGTAACAATCCCAGAAACACGTGTGGGACATATTTTGGTTCCTTTCTCGTTTCTAAAGTGGAGAATTGCGCTATCGGTCTGTTTTGGTGGACTAATAGACCTTTTTACCGATACGGCGGCCATATTGAATTAATTCGATTTAAAGAGTATTATAGGATGCCTAGGGGGCATGAGCACATTTCGTTTGTATTTTCGTTTGTAGTTTTCCCCCAGAAATATACATTGAAAAACCATGTTTCTAATACTAAACTAGAAAAAGGCGATCATTATTACATCCAAACGCGGTACAAGAATCTTTTTTCCCATTGCAGCCTTATTCTAAGAAAACTTTAAGAAAAAAATTCCCGAAAAGCGCTCGAAAATACAAACGAAATGTGCTCATGCCCCCTGGGCATCCTATAATACTCCTTAAATTGAATTAATTCAATATGGCCGCGGTATCGGTAAAAAGGTCTATTTTGACCTAATTTTCTGTGCAACGTCGTCATAGCCAATGAAAGAAGAGAAATCGTCTTCAAAACATTCCCATAGTGCAATTCGACACTACAGAGACCCATGTCAGTCTCCCGCAAGACCTCAAAATCAAGTGCCATATGGGCAATTTTAGGGTTGTCCGTTAGGCGAGAGTTGGTTGTATTCCGAATTTTTTGTTGCTTGTGCTTAACTAGCAAATGGCCCAGCTCGTGTCAGATTACATGGAGAGCCATGGAACTAGGTTCTTGAAGCAGTGTGTTCCTGTCAGAGTCGACAAAGATGACAGCGGATTACTTCATGTAACTTGGAAAGAAAGTGAGACGGGCAAATCACATCAAGAAACGTTTGAAACGGTTCTGTTTGCAATCGGTAAGTCACAAAAAGCTAACAAAACCAAGAGCTCGAAATAGCTGCCGGTGAACAGAAAATGTTCGGCCAGAATGGGGTCTTGACCGGCCGGAAACTTCACTCGCCGGTCATGTTGACGGGTCACGACGCACACTCTCATTCTTGAACAACCAGCCAAATCCTCACCCGTAAAACTTAGATTTTTGTCTCTTTGTAAAAATGCAATTAGGAAATTGCACAAGGGTTAGGCAGCATATTTTTCCAATATTTTAACTGGTGATTAAAGAAGCTTGACCGAGCAAAAATTTCTTTGGCCCGTCATCGTGTCCGGCCACCGTCCGGAAGTCATTTTGAGCCGTGAAGAAGTCTGGCAAAGTGAATATCCGGTACACTTCATTAACTTTGATTACGAGCTACACCAAGTGCTATTGTAGCTATTAATTAATAATATTATTGCACGAACCTTCGATTACTAAAACTTCCTTTCATGTAGGTAGGGATCCAGACACAAGCCAACTGAATCTTGAGAGGGCAGGAGTTGAGGTACACCAACAAACCAAGAAAATTGTTGGAAACAACAGCGAACAAACAACAGTCCCGCATATTTTCGCCATCGGAGATGTGCTACAGGTATTTGATAAAACTCAGTTCATAATGGAGAAGCTCGTTCCCAGTGTCTTCCATCTCCCCTACGACCAGGGGACCGGAAGAGGAGATACCCTGGGAACAAGGTTGATAAGGCAGGGACCACAATCACCATGTCTTCATATATCCAAAGTATTGTCAAGCTTCCGCAACAATTGATTATTGGACTTATGAAATCGTAGCTGGGATACTGTACATTTACGTTCATAATCCCCTGGCTTATACAACTTCTTAAGTGGTTTTAGGGGGGCTCATATATGGTGGGGCTTATAATATCCGGTTGAGGGGCGGGGGGGGGGGGGGGGGGCTTGTAACTTAATTGGACGAAAGAGCGTTTCGAAACACGCCACATATAGCCTTGCTGATCAAAAGACTATTTAAGTTAACTCGCTTTCTTCAAGCTTTAAAACGTCGTAAACATGGATCCATTTCAATACAAGCTAGAGGGGGGGGCGCATCCGGGGGGGAGGGGCTTATCAGTGGAAGTTTACGGTATCATAATTTATTATGACTCAACCCGACTCCCCCCCCCCCAAAAAAAAAAAAAAAAAAAAAAAAAGGGAAATGTGAATCCAAGCCCAGGTTTCTGTTTGTCATTATTTTGGTGATGAAATTTAATTTTCCTTTAAAATTGGGTTTCCTTTCCTAGATTTTAGGGAACTTAGGAAGCCTCTAGGGCGATGAGAACGACAAACAAAACAATATGTTTCATGAGGAAAATAAAGGAGGTAAATAATTATCTTCTGTATGTAGCTGAGCTATCAGTTTGTTTTGTTAACAGGACAGGCCAGAGTTGACTCCAGTGGCCATTAGAGCTGGAAAGTTGTTGGCTGATAGGCTTTTTGGAGGCTCTGATATTTTGATGGACTATGATAAGGTTGGAGTAGAGCACTGAAGTATTAATTGCTGTTTTTTGTTAGTTTATCTTTTTTTTTTTCACTGAGTATTAGTCAATTATACTCTGAAATAGGAATAAATAGAATTAATAATCGAGAGATTGACTTGCTGTTCAAGTTTAATCGCAGAAATTGCAGTGTAAGGTCTGCTTTAGGCTTGTGAAGCCAATTGTTTTAACTATAAAGGTATCGCTTAGGGTCGTGCGTTCTCGTCATCGAATCTATAAGTCTTTAATGCCTTGCTCTCTAACTTTTTACTTGACAGGTTCCCACTACAGTGTTCACGCCATTAGAATATGGTACAGTAGGTCTTTCGGAAGAGAAAGCTATCGATATGTACGGAGAAGACAAAATCGAGGTACTGTAGGGTTGCTATATGGAAAGCTATGAGCGTCATGTTGTGGTTCAGTTTTATCCTTGGTTTAAATTTTTTATTCCTTTGTTTCAAACTCATTATCAAACATTACCATACCCCAAAACAAAGGAAAATGAAATTTAAACCAATGATAAAACTGAACCACAACACTATATATGAAAGTGAGACACGGCCTGGCGTATCGCCAAATCTGTATTAGTGTAACTTTTATAAAGGATTTAAGAGGCCACCCGTCAAGGTGCCAGAAACCGCCCCTCTACAAGGCGATCACTTTTTTAACAGACTCTTGGCAGTCCCTACTTCTTCATAGGGACGAAAGGTTAAACGCGAGGAGGGAAAGTAAATGTAACAAAGATCGCGGCGGGGAATGGCTTGAAAGAGGGAAGACCCCTTTTCCTTGATGCGTTTTGTTCTTTCAAATTTATGCAAGGAGCGAATGTGATGTAAGCAGTAAAAATGAGCTTTTCATTAAGCATTATTAACTTACTGACTAGCGTGAAAGAGGAGGGTGACAAGAGGAAGAAAGAGGAAAACTAAAAGACATTTTTAAGAGAAATACTTATTTCCTTCCCTCTGGGTCTCGCATTGCCCCTGGTATACAAGTTTCACTCGCGGTAGCGCTCATATATTTCCTCAGTGATTGGTCGGTTATGAAGCGCTCAACTTGTAGCTAGAATTATACATTTCAACGTTGCTCTTCGACGACACCGCAGACGTCAATTTCATTCTCTAGATTCCGATCTGTTGCTCTTCCAGGTGTATCATGCCTTTTACATTCCACTCGAGTTTATCGTGCCTGGTAGACACGCTGAGCAGTGTTACATGAAGGTGAGTCTCCTGCTCTTAGCCTTATCACTCAATCAGATCACAAAACTGACAAATCGTTTTCTCCTTTGTTGACAGGCCGTTTGCTTAAGGGAAGGAGATCAGCCTGTTGTTGGTCTCCATTTTATCGGGCCTTCCGCAGGGGAGGTTATTCAGGGTTTTTCTGCCGCTATGAGGTAAGTAAATCGGCGTACGGTCAACTCGCGCGCAGGATTAGCTTAGTTGGTAGAGCTCTTGACTGCAGAGCGGGAGGTCGCGGGTTCGATTCCCGGGGCCGGACCAACACTCAGGGTCTTAAAATAATTGAGTAATGAGGGTACTGCCTTGACCCTGCGCAAATGGCTAGATCTTCGCGTGGCTCGGATGGCCACATAAAATGGCGGTCCCTTCTCCATGAGACGTAAAACTAGTGTCCCCAGTTAGTACTTTCGTGCGAAATACATTGACACTCAAATAAAGTACATTTTTTCTCTCTCAGATGGACACCCAGGGTGCAAAGAAAATCATTCTTACAGCTTGCCATTCGGGCAAGCTGAAGCCAGCATTTACTAGCCCAGACGTCATTTTAACTAGCCGTGGGCTATCGGACACTGCTTTCTTTGCACGCTGAACACCTCCGGGACTGGCCCCGACTGTCCGTGTTACAAAGGTGTCCGTCTTATATAGCAGCCCGTTTCATTTCTTGACAGTCAAGCTGCACCGTGTAAGCTGAAATTATAATTAAGGCGCAACTACTCAAACGTAGCCTGCACAGCAAGTGCATGATAAATTGTGATATATTTAGGGCGTAGCAAAGGGCATTTTTCGCGCTCGCCACTTATTAAAGAGCCCTCGATAGGGTTCTTCAATTTTGTAATCCCGACTCAAAATTTCGTGCAATCCCGTAATCCCGAGGGTTATACTTGGCATCCCACTCCCGTGCATACTTTCAATCCCAAAACTCGCCCCGATTTTGCTTTCAAATCTTGAATCCTTGACTTCAAAAAAACGTATTGAGGACCCTCTTATTAAGCGCCCGAAATTGTTTATTCGCCTGCCATGCATTCATACTCAAATGGAAACGTGAGAAGTTTTGTGTCGTTCTTTTGATTCTACTTAACAAGGTGGGTATAACTTTTCAGTCTGAGGATGTAATCCCCAAATGTACCTTTGATGGCGGCAAATACTGATCCCTAATTATTTGTATTATTTTCTAGGTGTGGTCTGACATACGAGAGTTTATCCTCGACAGTTGGCATTCATCCAACTTGCGCAGAAGTGGTTGTGAAAATGCATATCACCAAAAGATCTGGGTTGGATCCAACTGTTACAGGCTGCTGAGGATAAATATACCCCCATATACAAGTTTTTCCGAGAAAAATAAGCCTATTTGACATTTAACCCGACAATGCTTTAGTTGACGCATCTTCTTTCTATGATTATAGCTTTTGTTTGGGACCACGAAAAACCAACAAAATGCTAATTTAAATTTCTCGGGAATTTTTTAGCTTTTCGATAAGTAGTGTTTTCGCAGCAGCCATGTTGAAGCAGAAGACAAAATGATTTTAATTTTCCAAAGGAAAGTCGCTTATTTTGTTTACTCCTCCGACATGGCTGCTATTAAAGGGGTTAAACTTCGTAATATTTAAATGCAGAAGAACATTGAGTGAACAGTTTTTTTCTGATTCTCCTCTAAACGTGACTTAGTAGCTAGGGAACCTCTTTAAAATTAGGCTTCTACTTATTTTTACTATGTTTATTTTTCTCGGACATGCAGTGGGGGCACAAATATTATTTATCTAAACAGTCACTTGTGTTTATGACGAAAGGTTTTGAAACTGTGGAACACAAGAAAACCTCTCTGAATCCATCACAAGTGTATTCTGGAAATTGTCTTGTCGTTGTTTAGTCCGACAGAAGCTAAGACTGTCTAAAAAGCATACACTACAGACTTGAAAAGCATTCGTCTTCCTTTAGATACCTTTTAAATAAACGGGCAAGATCTATGAAGAAAGGTTAGAGCGGTTTTCATTTGAGTGTCGAAAAGTAATTGGTTTTGCACTTTCTACAGGATGCGATTGGCTTAAAAGATTCGCGCCACCTTTTCATCCAATCAGAAGTAAAACCAAAGCCAATTGTGACGCGCTCGCATGCATTTTCCCGCGCTTTGCGTCAGCCACATGTAATTACTTCGAGTTTTGATTGGTTCAATGTATTGTCTGTGTCCTATGTGATTGGCCAGAGTAATTACTTTGGTTTTGGTTTTACGACACTCAAACGAAAACCACTCTAAAATGATTAATTTTAAAAAATAGAACCTGGCGAACAAAAATTAAAACACGATTAGGGACGGACCATTAGAAAAGTTATGGGGGTGGGGGTGGAATTTCCGCGCCGCGGCATGAATTTCTTTTCATTTAATTTTCCCTTGCGCGAATATTTTTTTGTACTTCCCCCCCCCCCCCCCCCCCCCATAAGTTTCCTAATGGTCCGTCCCTTACAATGCGAAAATGGTTAATAATGCTCGTCTTTACTCAGGGAGGTTAAATCAATTTTGTGAAATAAAAGCGTCGTTTTAACAACCTACATACAATATGTGTGTTAAATTTCCACCTTCAAAACGAGGCTAACTGCAAAATGGTTTAACTTTTCTTTTGAAATTGAGTTTTATCTGCTTGAGAATAAGCAATTATTTTTATATCAATGGCTTCGCGCTTGGCTTCGCTTCGTAACCGAGGTTTGGGGCGAACCGGAAATGGCCTATTAAAGGCAGTGTTTTTTCTGTTTGTTTTTGTTTCCCGAAGGGAGTGCGAAAATTCATTGCAAACGTGGATGTCTCGTCCGTTGCTGCAGTTTAAGACCGTTCAGTAGTGTTTTCATAAGCTGTTATGGTTAAAGTTAATTGACCATGATGACTTGAACCACGAGAATGACCAGAGGGACCAAAATGAACAAACAAACACAACGGCCAAAATGACCAAAACTTCCGAAATGGCCAAACCGAAATGACCGAAAGAAATGATAATACAGGTCAAGAAATAACACATCCGCTAATGCAATATTTTGGCCGTTTTCATGACTTTGCGAAGTTTTACACGCACTACGTGATATACACTGCGTTAATTTGGTTAAATCATTGAAAACAGATAATTCAAAAGATTTGTATATAGAAATTAAAGCTAGCGACATGGTAATCTCCCTATTTGAAGTTTGCTTCTTGGTAATAGAACATAGTTTTGTTAAAGAAGAATTCAAACACCAGAAAGCTCAGAAAAATTTTCCGAGCTCCTGGTGAGAATCAAACTTACAACCCTCCGAGTTCTAGTTCGGACGCTCTAACCACTGAGCTACTGGAACTAACCAGTCTTCAGTCCATATCTTTCAGATTCGACTTGCGCGGTGCAGTCGATTTCCGCTCGTTTGATTTTTAGCTTATTCAGAAAAATGCAAAGAATAATGCAGAGGCAACTCACTGAAACCACCCATAAGGTTAGTGCTTTGCTTGCTTGTTTGTGCTTCGTCCTCATCCGCGACGACTGGGAGCGCTTACCATTTGTATGGAAAACCCGGAAATTCCGGTGAGAATTCAAATGGAACGGTTCATCCCGGGGGAAATTTTCCGGAAAAAAAGTAATACTTTTCGAGGTATTACCTTTTTACCGTTTTTACCGAAACGACCGAGATTTTCTGTACCATTCGTCTGGATTACTAGTGCCAGGCTTCATGTCGAGAGAAAGCGAAAAAATTTACCGGTATTTTGTGAATGGTACAACTCAATCCCGTTCCTGATTTCGGTGCCAAAAAAACATACCAGTACCATTTGACGGAAATTTTTCACCGTAATTTCCGTACAAATGGTAAGCGCTCTAGAATGTCTAACCATTTGTATATGTCACAATATAGACAGCACATTATCCTCACTTATTTTGAGCCCCTTTGTTTTGGTCCGGCCGGGGTTGCAAAAAATCCGCGGCCTCCCGTTTGGCAGACAGGCTCTTATCCAACTGAGCTAACCGGGCGGGCATGCTATGAGAGAAAACTAAACGTAAAATAGACAGCCTATTGTAAGGTTTGGTAAGACGTAGCGCTGCAGGTGGAGTAAATTAACACTCGACTTCGATGTCACTTATGTCGCCATTTCTCGTAACGATGGCAACTGTAGCTAAATCGTGTGTCTAAAGAACAAAAAGATTTTCCGATTCAAAGTCGATTCGGATGTGAAAAAAAAAAAGAGAAGAAGAAGAGGAGAGAGAGAAACAACATGGGATACCCGACTGCAATCAACACATGTCGCTCCGAAGATGGAAAATAGTCGCGTATGGCTGGCTAGAAAGTTTTAAATACTTATAAGGTTAGGAAAAGAAATTGCCAAAAGTAAAAAGTCCAGGTTTCAAATACGGAAATGTTTTCTGCCTCTTTATACATTAACTGCAAATGGATTTTTGTTACTGAAATGCCAAGGTAACATCATAACTATTGCTATCGCGTAATAGGAAACCCGACAAGAAATGTGTACACCTCATCCATATTTAACAAGGGGCGTTTGTGAAGGTGGCCATATTGAATTCGAACGTGTTTAGTCAGTTAATAGTGCATTTCGCAATACCACAAAGTTTTGAATAATTCATGGTCAATAGAAAGGGAGTGTTAAGAGTGCATTTCGCAATACCACAAAGTTTTGAATAATTCATGATCAATAGGAAGAAAGGAAGATTGATAACACGTTTCAAACTCGCGTGCCTTAATTGGAAATGATCTTGTGCTACTCTAACGGACATTTTCAATTTCATAAAAGAGCAACAGTGGAAAAGGAATTTGACGTGCCACAAGTTTGGGTAAGGTTAAACCGCCGCGTAACTTGAAAAAATGGGGCGTGTGTGAAAGTGGCCAGATTTATTTGAAGGCATGTTTTTGTAAAAAGAAAATTTGACACCTGGTTTTTTGTTACAAATTTCGTAGCCAAAGTGCAAAACTTCTTGAGTATACCTCAGCTTAGGTAAGACTGCCAAGACGTCTCAACAAAGCAAATAAAAAAAAAACAAAATTGTGAAAGGTTTCAAAATCACAATTTTAAGTTTAAGGTCGGGTGGTGGGGAAGGGGGGGTGGGGATTGCCGCCTTATATGGCCTTTACTGAAATGTGCCGCTGGTCAGGTATGGGTATTAACCTCTCTGTTGTAAACCGGGAATATAATTTTGTGCGACTCTGTCCTAATTTTAAACAAGGTATTGCCAGCACTATTGATTTGATTTGCTTGATGAAATTTGTTTGTACTCCAAGTATAGAAAAGCAATGCCGATAAATGGCTTAAAACAAGACGGCGTGCATTTTCTCCTTTGTGCTAAACAAGGTAATAACATTGTGGGTGTTGTCCTACACAGGGTGTGTGTTTTGGGATTTTGTTTTGTCCTAAACAGAGTCAGGGGTCTTCAAACCCTCAGCAGCTCATCTATCGTCAACTATTTGTCGAGTACCCCCTCCCCCCCCCCCCCGGGTTTAAGGTATATCTTCAGGGCCTTCACAGGCCTAAAACGAACTGTAGCGCTTCCAGCTGGCTATCCGGGAATATAATTGGATTGTCATTTCGTGTTTTGTTTTTGTTTTCTACGAGTTTGTAATTTGTGAATCGGCTTTTCAGTGACAGCTGCACGATTTTGTGAGCCACTTCGTTGATTTTCATGGGTTTGGGGTCTAGGTTTCCGTATATTTGAGTTCAGTGGAAAAAGTTACGTTGCAATTTTTAACGAAGCCCCGTTTGAAATAAGAGTGGATTGATCTTGCAGAAAGCCTTTTTATAATCTCGCAAATTCCCTTTGGGTTTTTGCTCTCTGAAATGTTTTTTTTTTTTTCCTTTTTTTTTCTGAGGAAATTTTGACAGAACACTTAAAGATATCTTTAGATACACCAACTTTCCACTTATTACGTTAAACTTTGATGTGATAAACTAAATAAGGGCTTCAGGTATCTAGCTACATCTTTTGTTCGTGTAAACAATGTCATCTATGCACTATAATCCAAACGGAGACTCACTAGAAGCTTTTCGTGAGAAGGATTGTGTAAGATTCGTTCTTTACCACTGGGACTAATTTCTGCCACTGACTTTAGCCGATAAAAGAAAACTTGACAAAAAGCGAACCACTTTTGATGTATTTATATTTAAGTAAAGGGTATAGAATAGGTTTCTTTTCAATTGTTTGAAAGGGTGCTAATTAATTATTTATTGTGACGTACTCAAATGCATATTGTAGTTAGGGCCTGTTTACATGGAGCGGGGGACCCTGGTCTAGTGGGGTTGGTTTCTTTTGTTTTCACGCTCTGGGGGACACAAAACAAAAGAAACTTACCCCACTAGACCGGGGTCCCCCACTCCATGTAAACAGGGTCTAAGAGTGATTTTACTTGAATCGTGAAACAGATACTAGTAGTTAAGTGCAATAAATAGCGAGAGATAAACGATAGGAGACAATAGAATAAGTGCGTAATAGCATCTATTATTCTACTACGTTATTTAAGGGTTAAGTAAAATCACTTTAACATTTCCAAAAGGCCAGCTTTTAAGTTTAAGAATGGTTAATGCTTACATAATTGCACGTCTCAGCGAGTAGGCTTCCGGGCAAGAACTAAGCCATCTAGAGACCTAATAGAAAGAGTAATAATAATAATAATAATAATAATGAGAATGAGAATGAGAATGAGAATGAGAATGAGAATGAGAATAATAATAAGCTTACTCTAACGCTAAGAATGGCGCTCTCCATCAAATAGACTTCTACCTCATTCTAACCCTAGGCCAAAGGAATGGGCGCGGCTATTATGTTGTATTATGGTATTACATTAAAGAAGATCATCATCATCATCATCATCATTATAGAACGGCGAAATATTGACGGCGAACACATTTTAAATTAGTTTAAGTTCCAAGAGACTGCCTATTTCAGGGTAAGTAATGATATTAAGTTATAAAAAGAGTGGCAAATGCAAGCGAGTCTTGTCAGAAGATTTTAAATGTACAATCACAACTGTAATGGCATAGTCCCTTTTTTAAAATCAAGGCGAATCATTTATTGTTTCATTTTTATGTTCGTTTGCAGCTCTTGTCAACTCTTTAGCAATGAAACTCAAGTTTCTCAGTCCGTGAAATAAATTGAAACAAACCTTTCTGCCGGACAATCTAATAAAGGTCCCGTCCACGTTAATTCGGATAACTTGCAAAAAACAGTGAAGCTTCAAAACGTTGTATAAAACCTCTATCCACCAACGCCGATAAAGTTGAAGCGCATTCCTTTGATGGCCGTTTTCGAAAAATTCCTTCTACAAAGTATTTTTGTTTAAAGTAAATCACAAAGCCGGCGTTTTCAAATAATAAAAGTTTATCAAAAAAATCATTGGATAACAGATCACAGTATACAACCATAGATAAAAGTTAATCACAAATCCATAGATAAAAAAGACTATTTTGCAAAAAAAAAACTATAAAAAGCCCTTGGCTGCGGGTTAAAATACTCTACGCAGCGCTTAAAAAATGATAATAAACAAAACGTGTCTACTTTACTTTTCCGATCTCAGTTCTGATTTCTGCTCCGCTAATGTTTAATTGTTCAATTGTTTTGGAGCCTCTTACACATAAAACCGTTGATCTTAATAAGTTAACAGACGGTTTTACTCTCAGCCAATAAATTACGATGCTATACTCCATTCGCTTTTTCTCGGATAACTTCAGGGCTAGTTCAGTGAGAAATCGTAATTGGCTTCTCTGCTATTTCCTCCATATGGTGAGAACACGAGAGGGCTGAAGGAGGCATGCTCGACTTCAATAACACTCGCTGGTTGTATCGTCGCTTTTTCTCATTTTCATTGCTCGAGAAAGCTGTGTCAAGTTTCTGGTTTAGGTGGTTCGTTGCGAAAGGGTTAAAAACCCTGACATCGAGAAATGCACGGTGCCCCCTATTACAAAAACCGTGCGCACTGGTATCCAAACGAGCTTTATCAGAGGAGTTGGCACTGCTGGTTAAACTTCTCGGCTGTCAGGGTCTGAAGATGTGGCTCGACCTCAACATCATGGCATACGTCCTTGAGAATGGATGAGAACAGGTCGGGCACTTCGTCATGCCTCCTATGGACAAATCCGCGTTTGATACATGACACTGCATGATCAACGTCGAATCTCTTGCCGCCAGGACATGCATGTAAATGGGAGGTACTTCGGTGTCCAGCGGTACCTAAGGCTGGGCGCATCGTAGAATTCCCTTTTGTTCAGGTCGAAGTTTTCAGACTTCAATGGCAATGTTGTTAGTCCAATCACGGCACCCTTGATCTCTGCCAGGTCGTTTGCTTTCAGTGCTTCTGAGCTCATCTTCTCGCGGAGCTGCTGTAGGATGGTGTTATTCAGATTATATGTAATCCACTTTGAAGGACGTTTAGGTAAAGTGTCATTTTTGGTCCATATAAATATCAACATGAAAGGCTCACCTTTTAAAGCATAAGAACAATGTTACGTTTTCAATTTTTTTTAAAATACGGCGTAGTGCGGACAGGGTCTTAGACCGTTTTTGACCGAAAAAAGAATTGCGATATAAAGAATATATTAAATGTCTGAATTTCATACTTGAACCACGGAATAAATAAACAAAATGGAAAGAAGGTCATCGCAGTGAAAGACGTAACTTATGCAGTTGCGAAAAGAAATCCAGAAAAAATTCAGGCTTATCAGACCCTCCGAACCCTGACCATTCAAACACTGTTGCAAGGTTCAAGTCCTGGCAAGCCTGAATTTTTTCAGGCTTGCTTTATCAAATACATCGAAACTAACGTGGACGATATTTTTGACCAACTAGTTGGATTTTATATTACTAAAACAATTATTCTGGCTCAGAGCCCATTCGGACTCGAGGAATAATTGTTATTTAGTAACAACCGACTTGCACACTAGCAAGAATTCTGCAATCTGTCAGTGATATTGGCTAACGTAGTCACAATGTATTACAGGTGCCATTTCGTAAGTAGCAAGCTGTCCGTAATCCCGGGGGGGGGGGGGTACTTTAGGAATTTCTGGGTGGGGATGTGCCGCTGGAACCCTGGAACCCTTAACCTATACTAGAGCTAGTTCAGCTGAATTTTGCTACCCTATACTAGAGTAAACTCCCCAAATCCCCCCTATCCTAGAGTAGCTGTTTCCCTAGTCTAGATAAAATCTTCACCCAACTAATCAGTTTCCTGAAAAATGATACCCTATTCTAGACCCAAACACTGTGATTTTTATACCCTATCCTAGAGTAAACTGCTTGAAAACAATACCCTTCACAGGGGCACATACCTATATAGCCCATATGTGGCAGTGCCCCCCCCCCCCCCCCCCCCAGGTCCGTAATAGAAACCTGAGGCGGGTAATCCATATTTCCTTGTTTAGCACTGGACCTAGTCGTTTTATATGCAGAGACTAAAAGTGGAATAACGAATGCAGGGAACTACGGAAGTAAATATGTAGAAACCGACTCGTATACTATCGAGAATTCTGTAATCTTTCAGTGATATTGGCCAACGTAGTCACTATGTATTCAATACAGGTGCCATCAAGATTGCGCAAGTAACAAGCTGCCTGCAATAGAAACTTGACAGACAACACGTTTTCAAGGCGCGGAATTCATTTGCCTCGGTTATCAATTTTCTTTAGTCTACCACTAGACCGAGTAGTTTTATATCGGACTAAAAGAGAAATACAGTAAGAATCCGCTGCATTTTCCCATGTTAGCCTAAACAGGTTCTTACATATAAATGGCGATTAGCATAAATATAGGCTGTTTAGGTTCTAATATCCGCTTATTTACTAACAAAGGTTCTTATTTTCTGAAGAAAAAATACATGGAAGCTAAGCTAAGAGTATTAAGTTCTATTCAGCTTTTTCCTTATAACATCTCGTGTATACAAAATTAGTGTTTATGCATAACACGTCCACGAGAAGATGAACTGATGGGTTCTGAAGCGCTGATCACATGAATTTTGAGGTCCAGTTGCCCAAGTGTACACAATTTCTTTTAAGGATTTTTGAAAAAAAGAACCTGTTTCAAATTTTAGGCTAAATAGGTTCTGTTATAGAGGGTGCCTAACTGATAAATTTTAGCCTAACAGATTCTTACTCACGGGTTTTTACTGTAACAAATTTAGTGAACTACGCAAGGTCAATATCATGAGAAAACAACTTGCATACTTAACTAACAAGAATCTTCGGCTGATATTGGTTCAAAGCCCGCTATCTCATTATATTACAGTAGTGCGCAAGAAATTTGGACCAAAAACAATCTTCTCTAACGGCGAAAAGATAAATGCAGCTTCGGCTTTGGTTTTATTACCTCAGGTTGATACAGAAACTTAATACTAGAGACATTTTACCAAAAACAACAACAACAACAAGAAAAGCTTTTAATAATGATGTTTTTTTTTGTTTGTTTGTTTTTTTTTTGGTGAGCTAGATTTGCTCTGAGTCAGACGAGAGGCTGGCTATCAAAACTTCATCTTCTTAAGATCCAGTGCCCAGGTGACTTCATTGACTCCGTTTGTATTAAATATCATTTTTTGTCATTATTTAGACGAAACGTTTTTCTTTTCAGATCTGTGAGTCACATCATCGACCAAAACAATGGCAGCAAAACTGACCGTCTACATCACGTTGCTCTTTCTTCTAAGTTTTATATTCAACAGAGTGCTCGCTCAACAATGCACTAAAGGTGGATCCGAGTCATCAATCTTCGGCTGGAAACTGCAAGGACATGTATACAGGACAACGATGGCTAATTTCGGGTTTGAATGCGTACTAATCTGTCGTCAAGACAACAGATGTCAAAGTTTCAATTGGGTGATCTCTACCAACATGTGCGAATTCAGTGATAGAACCAAAGAAGCCAGACCGGAGGATTTTGTTCCCGATCCAGACAGATTTTACTACAAACGAGGCATGAATCGAGGTAAACTGAACTCGCACGTTGGTGTAGGGTAACGAAGTCCTACAGTCAGAAAAAAAGTGCCATGTCATTATACAATTACCGTATTTATTTTTTGTATACTAATGTAGAATACCCGCGTAAGTGATCCACAAGCGAGTCTTCCTGATACATGCATTAGAAGACAATGAATTTTCAAAAACGGCCCCCAGAATGGAGACTTTAGAATACGCCGGCTTCTCGTTTACGTGTAGCCTGAAATTCATCCGATTGCTTCGAGTCGTTTTCTCCTCTCAACAACGTCTGAATCGACCGGCCGTTAATGCCGTCCAGTGACGTCACTCACTACCCGAGAACCGGGTAGTGATTTTGATTGGTTGATTGTCTAAACATTCGCATAATTATGTATAATTATGAAAAATTTTAGCGGGATTGTTGCTTGATATTCAGCGGATGCATCCATTCGTTTCGTTCAAACATTGCGATAAGCTTTATCTTTATCTTAAACAGCAAAATTGTCCTTGTCTTCGAAACTGAAATGCTAAATTGAACTGCGAATGAAGAATCATCGCGGAGAGTCGGTAGGTTTTTCATTCAGAGCCGCTTTGTGGTTTCGGCGGCCGTTGATCATGATTTTGTTTACGCGAAGTTTTCTGAGATTAATGTTATAATTCGACCTTCTTGCTATTTTTACCGTCAAGTGCAATGATTCTGTTAGCTTTTCTTTCTTGTCTCCTTGTTTTTTTCTTCGTTAAGGACCAAATAGCTTCTTTTCAATTAAAGCAAATCATTGTGTTTTTGAACTAAGTGTTTCGTGTGTGTGTTTATTTCAGTCATTGCGTGATTGCGACCGAGTTTGATTTACAGATTTAGTACAACCGGTTCAGAGTTGTACCGCATGTAGTTGATAGTTTGAGCGTTAAATATGAATTACGATCGAAAAAATAAAAGCAGTTCTGTATCATGCAGACATTTCCAAACGATATTTCTCGGTTTGCCACTTGAAAATTTTGCATGAATTAAAGCAAAGGTCAAGGCGTAGTGACGTCACTGGACGGCATTAACGGCCGGTCGATTCAGACGTTACTGAGGGAGTAATAACGACTCGAAGTAATCGGATGAAATTCAGGCTAGTTTACGTGCGGACGGGCAAAAAAGCGAAGATTTTCGCATATACAATGATCATATTATGGGCGTCGATAAAACCAGGAACATGGAACATGCCGGAACATGCCGGAACATTCCGGAACATCCCGCAACGTGAAAAAATAAAAATAATTTTCATGGAAAAGAAAAATTAAAAATAAAATAGTTTTTGTAAAAATTAATAATAACGTAAAATAACAAAAAAAAAAATTAAGAAAACGAAACTGATATCATCTCCGAGTATAAGAAAACAATATTTTGTCGCGATTAATTTGTTGGGCGAGTAAGGGTTTATGCAAATGACGGTAATGATCGAATGAAGGCTTGCTTCTAAATTCAAATATATATTAAAATGGGTCGCGAGGAGGGTGATTTTCAAGCTTTCCTCACACAGCTACCTCTTTTACTTGTTTGCCGTGAGTTAATCATTTGGCGGTTATCCATTTACGGCTCTGCGATGGTCTGAAATGTCGGTGCAGTATCACCAGTTCATGTCAAGCCAAGTCGGTCCTTATATATAACCGACATTTTCTTACCTGAGGTGCTTTGCTTTCTTGAGGTTGACATGAATTACTTACAGACTAGGCTCTGTGAACTTAAGAAGAGCTCAGGGGCTCCTGTCTTTGGATTTTAGTGGACAATACTCACATTCGTAGTAGTTTCTATACTGTTTACAGTCAGCCTGATATTTCAGCCATCTCCCCGAGTCGCAAACTTTACTTTCGACTCGGAAGACGGCTAAAATTCAGGCTAACTGATAACAGTTACAAACTACCGCTGCACTACCACTGCCACTGCAACTATTCATGGCGAATGTGAATCTTATCCAAGTCCAAAGCAACGAGCCCTAAGCTCTTATTGCGGTCGCAAAGCCGTAAATGGATAACCATTAACCCGTATGGCAAACATTTACAAGAGGTGGCTGTGTGAGGAAAGCTTGAAAACCCTCCTCCTCGCAACCCATTTTTACATATTTTGAATTTAGAAACAAGCCTTCACTCATTACTGTCATTTGCATGGACCCTCACTCGCCCAACAAATAATTTGCGACAAAATATTGTTTTCTCATGCTCGCAGATAATACGAGTTTCTTTTTCTCTATTTCTTTATTTTTCGTTTCTCATTTATTATTTATTTTTACAAAAATTATTTTATTATTATTATATTTTTATAATTTTTTATGAAAATTATTTTTCCTTTTTCATGTTCCGGGATGTTCCGAAATGTTCCGGAATGTTCCGGGATGTTCCGGAATGTTCCGGAATGTTCCGGCATGTTCCGTGTTCCAGGTTTTATCGACGCCCTCATATTATACCCCTAGCTCTACGCATTCTCTGATAGGGATACTAATGGTATTTTCATCGTTTTAGCGTTCTCATGTGGACGGACACAAACGATTCAGCTACGCTAAATATTGCCGTGTTTTTTCTGTCTGTCTGTCTGTCTGTTTTTTTTTTTTTTTGGAAAACGAAGAAAAAATCTTAGGATGTCTTATCCGGTTTCGTTTGGACAAGATCTCTAAGCACTGCATGTTTTGAGGAGTAGACTTTTCTCGCGTTTCGCATCAGTGATTACACGAATTCAGATCGTTGTATTGTTTCACTCCAGGCCTCAAGTTGGTGTGTTTGTTTGCATGATTGTGGGAATTGTCTATGAAAATAACAATCATTGTTATATAGCTGGACCTTTTTCCCAAAAGCGCGCGCTGTCATTGGCTACTTCAAGGTCACATGACATCTAACAATGAAACTGTTTCCCGCCAAAATCTCTGAGCGGCAACGTTACAAAATCTATGACCTCAGAGGGTAAGAGTGCACTGTTACCCGCGAATGCGGACCGTCGACTGCAGTTACGACTACGACTGCAGTTACTGAGACGATTAATGAATTTCCAGCTATATAACAAATAACCCCTTGGCCCCTTGGGAAGCAGTTTATTTTGTTTCCGTCGCTTCTCAATGATTCCCTCAGCGAACACTGAGATTCTCGGGAAACAAAATTACTGTCAGGACTAGTCATTAAATAAATTTTTTATGTCACCTTTTCATTGTAGCACCTCTCGGTTCTATTTCTGAGCTACCAGCGGAAACGTGTAAAGAAATTAAAGCGAGTGAAGAACATGCGGTGAGCAAAAAATACTGGCTAAGCACCATAAAGCCTGGTATCCCTGTTTTGGCTTATTGTGACATGAACACTGGAGGCAAGTACAGTCGAACCTTTCCTAATGAGTACTTCCGTAACACGTAAACGTCTCTATTTCGTCGTCTAAAACCCTGCCGAAACAGGAGCCGATTTATCGTCTCCTGGCCAAATAGAGTATAATTTACATTCTAATCGAGAACAATTCAGCTTAGTATTATTCTATGAAAAATATACAAATATCCTTTACAAGCGCATTTTCTCAATCTGGATGAGCAGTTTGGGCGTAAGAAGCCTCTTTTCTCTCCTAACGAGTTCATCAGTCAAACAGAATGCTTTATGCTTTTTTTTTAATGCTTTTTTAAATTATTATTTTATTTCGGCTCCTGTTTATTTTCAATATGAAAAGGAATTAATGCTATTATAATAACTTTACAAAGCGTCCCCAATATTTATTTCCAGTGACTTTTAGCGCCATTGTAAAATACAAACCGGTAACCATGACAAATTGTAAATATCATGCCTCATTGCGTGGTCAATCAGAAAGCGCTACATAAGTGCTATTGTTTTTTATTCAGATGTTGACGAGTGTACCGCTTCCCTGCCTGTCTGTGACGTCAATGCCCAATGTACTAATACCAATGGGTCCTATGCCTGCAATTGCAAGAATGGGTTCTCTGGTGATGGGAAAACGTGCCAAGGTTTGTGAGTTGTCGAAGCTGCTATTTCTCAAAACAGATTAAAGTAATAAGCAAACGATCCAGGGTAATGCGTAATGTTCCTTCTGTGGTTTATAGGTGTAACTTTGGCAGTAAAAAGTGAATCTCGACATGATTTGGTACAGACGTTCGGTTTTTTAGAACGCCACTGTTTCACTCGAGTTATTTCTTTGAATCAGTATATACTGATCTGATGACATGACTTGTCTCGTGACCAAACTTCACGTTCTTCACTGCATAGCCTAGGGTGCTGTGGATTAGTCTTCTTTCGAAAAAGAAATTTAAATTGATTTTGCCTCACGCAGGCCTTTGAAGCTTCAGTGTATTTAAAACACGCAGGCACTTCGAATACAAATGTTACGAAAAGACAGGAATCTCACTTCTTGTGTCTTTCATTTACAACATGTGGTTCCCATCTACTAAATTTGTAGTTAATTTTACTTCTTAAATGTTTCTTTTTTATTTATTTGTTTATTAAGTTGATTTGGAAATAGGGAGTTTGAGAGTTTAAGCAACGACGTTTTTGAGCGACGCACGTCTAGCGGAAGATAAATTTTTGCACTCTTCGTCCTTGATTTTGAACAAATTCTTGGGCAAATCGTCTCTATAAGTGTAAAGACACTTAGCAATAAAATTTGGTGATTGTCAAGGCATATTAATAGAGAAAAAAGCTTACTTCTGGTTGACGTGCTTCGCTCCAAAACGTCGCGGCTTTAACTCCCTATCGACTAGTCTTGTTCTCCTTTAACAGACATTGATGAGTGCAGCGCCGTTCCCTTCATTTGTGACCAAAACGCTACCTGTCAGAACAATGAAGGCTCATATCTTTGTTTATGCCAAGCTGGTTTTACTGGAGATGGCAAAAAATGCCGGGGTAAGATACGTAAACTGGGTTTAATAACCATAGTTTGCTTTGTCTTGCTTCCTTCTGGTTACCAGTCTTAGGCCTGGTGCTCTACCAGTTAGCTACAAGGGATCTGCACTTATGGAAGAATGAACGTGGTTCATATGACGCAAGGTTTATGCAAGTGCAGGTGCGAGGGAAGTTGAAGGTGTAGGCCTGGGCTCGAGTTACAGGACGCTTAGTCTCCTCTAGACACCGACACACTTGCCGATAGACTGCTCTGTCTCACGTGTTCAGAATGTCGAAAGATAGCATTCTGGCGATAATATAAACGTGAGGGTGAATCTAAGCTGGGAAATATATGAAAATAATATACATTTTTTCTTCAGTCAGTGACACAGGTAACTTGGAAAAAAAGGTTTCCGAGTTCTCCCAGCGGCAGTCGACATAAGTCGGATCTTACCTTCCCCCCCAACTCCCCAGCTATTCCCATATGTTGTCTATTCCGTTTAACAATAAAAACAAACCAGAAGCTAGGTGTTCTCGTTGAAGACACGAGACACGAGTGGTAAAACAGGGAGTACGGTGTAAGTCGTAACCCTCGTCAATAGTAGGGATCCCCCTTTCATTTTTGTGTTGACCAACTTCCTTGATTTTACCATGCAGACACCTTTCTATTTAAGTATTTTTCGCTTTATGTCTACTTTGAGTGAAATTTAGGTTCTTCCAATAAATTTAACAATATGACGTCATAATGACGCCAGATTACGTCATTGTGTCAATCAAGTTATGCCCAGATGTTGGAAATGATGAGTACATTATTGTGTGTAATTTTAGCGGCGGGGATCTCCGAGGCCCCCCGGTCACAGGAAGTAAAAAAAGCCCGGTCTGAATAGGGTTAAGATGAGATTCTGGCGCACGGTACATTACTTTGTTGCATGGCATTTACTTACGAAAAGTTTACGGAACGAATCGTAGCGTCTAAATCAAGCCTACAAATTGCGATTGTCGTAAGACGGTAGATTTCGTACGCTACAATTCAAGTGGGAGGTTTAGTGAGACCATCGTATGCAAGAAAAGGTCTATCCGAGGAAATCTTTTAGTAGTGCCTTGAAATTTCCTGCGAGCAACCTATTATTTATAAAGGAGACACCCCACTGGACATATTTCGCACTCTAGTGTGATCTTAATTTATTCACAGATATCGATGAATGTAGCATTGTTCCCTCCATCTGTGATCCGAATGCCGACTGCCAAAATAATGATGGCTCTTACCTTTGCTCGTGTCAGCTTGGTTTTATTGGAGATGGAAAAACATGCCGAGGTAACATGGGAAAATAAATTAAAATACATTTTATAGATATGTTTTAATTGCAGCTTAATCCAGTAATAGGGAAAAGAGTTCAACCTGGTCACTGATGTCCCCTAAAGCGACAATCTCTTTAGAGGTACTCGGTAAAGTATTGTGGTCCATTACAAACCTCTTTACCTTTTCTTATTTTCTCGTTTTTGTTTTTTTTGTTGTTTTTTTTTTTGTCGATGTTGTGGTTGCTCGAGCTCGTTGGCAGCATTGCCACGTAAAGCAATTCTTGATATGCGACGATTTCCTTAAAAAAGGAGGGTTTGTTGGTAAGCGCGCGACAAAAACGACGTCCACAGGCTCAGATAGAGAGGCTAAATTTTTTAACAATATATGTCTCCAAATACTTTTAGTAAATTATGGAAACTAAACCTAGAATTCAGGAATATATTACCAGAACATCTCAGAGAATCTCGACAGTTATGCAAACCCGGCCCGAGACAAGACAGAAAGGTACGATATTGTTTGTTTTTCTAAGGTTACCACTAAGTCTTTGGCCTCGGGAACAGGGTTCTAGGCGTCAAATCTATTAGGCGAGAACAAGATTGCAGGTGAACTTTGACCCAGGTCAAGACTTCTGGCCCCGTTTGTTTAAACGCTGGATAGTGCTATCTACTGGATAAAAATCTATCCAGCGGATAAGTATTAGGAAAACTAATTGCGCCATCCACTGGATAGAGATTTATCGAAGTGGATAGCGCTATCCATCTTTTGAACAACTGGGCCGTCAGTGGTGTGAAAACAGAGTCTATGCTAGTCTCATCTGCCACACTGTTGACTTTACATCCGGGAACTGGAATATGACGAATGTAAGAGAAAAGTCTAGAGTTTTTTATCTGCCAAAAGGCCGGGTCTTTCGAATTAATTGATGATATTTCGCTTGTGTTAAACGTGAAAAGATTATGCATGGTTGTGGATAGACTTATCAGTGCTGCGAAAGTGTGGTTGAGTTATTCCTGGATGATGTTGACAGGCAGAACTCAGGTAGGTGGTTTTGTGGATGATCGATGGCAGTTTTTGCAATAAAATGTTCTGTGCAAGCCATAAAACCGCGGCGTCGGTGTTAAGCTGGCCTGTGAAAACAGCCGTTTCCCCCAGCTCCTCGCCGCTGGGGACGTTTCGCGAGGAGGAACGTCTGCGACTCAGCGACAGAAATTCCATACCTGCGTCGTAAAATCTGTCCGGAATCCGCTCAGAAGCGCTGTTTGGTCGACGGAGTAGTTACATTGTTTTAGCTATTGCTTACGACTGACAGACAAAAGACAAAAGGCCACAAAGGTCAAATATAAACGCCATGAATCTCTAACAAAATAGTTAATATTTATGGAATATAGTCTCCTGTAGAAGAAGCATTTGAGATTTGCTGGAGCTCGTTCGCAGATGAACACAACTCTCAACCAAAATCGACCAGAAGAAACGTAAAATTGAACAAATTTGCATTTGGAACCCCATGACTACCGGATCTATTACGTTCGACGAAGGAGAGCGCTTACTACAGTAGTGTACCGTACATGATGTAGTAACCGTTCCGTACATGCCGTGCGATTTCACGGTTTGGACGCCATCTTGGACCGGCCAGGCACATTTTGCCTCGATCTCATGTATTCAGTTTTTCTCGCCCAGGAGCTGGTATCTATCAGTGTGACACTCTTTCGCAGATGAAACGTTGGCAATTTTTGTTTGCTACAGGTTTGTTTATAGTTTTTCTCCCAGTTTTAATTATTATTATTTTTTTATATAGGAAAATTATCATTCTAAGATAATCGGATATGTAGATGTTATGTTAACAATGTGTTCTGCACACTTTATTTGTTTTTATGAATTCAAGCAACATCAGCTTAGATCGACCAGATTTAATTCTATTACAAATGAAATCTCTTCGATTTTAAAAGCTATTTACAGCGTTGCATTTGCTTTTGTTTGTCACCATTTTTGAAAAATATACAAGAAGTTGAACAGTGAAACGTTGACCTTTTCATCTCACTAATTCCGGGTGCGTTGTATTTTGAAAACAGTGCTAAGTAGGTCAGTCGTGTTAGCCTAGTGTCACGCAACAAGGGTTTAAAGTGATACGCGACGCTTAAACTTTTCAGATAACTTTAATTTTCTGTATCCCAATTTTTAGCCAATTTTATTGACCATCCTACGGTGCAAAAGAATATCCTGAGGATCATAGTCAGTGTTTGACCTGCTGTTACTTACATGTACTTTACTTAGAGGTTTGGCTAAGTAAATGTAAAAAGTACAGTACGCTCTTGCATTTTTGAGGAAAAATGAAATAGTAACGAATTGTAAAGTGGGAGGATAAAAAATAACACTGATAAAGACAGCTGCTGATATTCATATTGATAAAAGCGTTTGATTTTGATTCCTCAATGTTACAAGCCCATCAGATTTTGAACCCCCTTCCCTCTACCACTCACTACCCACCCTCTCCCCCCTCCCCCATCGAACGCACTCCCCTAATTTGCAATTATTACTAGTTAAGAAAACATTGATTTACGTGATCAGTATGGAATTTCTGCCGCTGAAACGCAGACGTTCCTCCGCGCGAAACGTTCCCAGCGGCGAAGAGCGAGGGGAGACGACTGTTTTCGCAGGCTAGTGTTAAGCTTACTAGGTGATTTGTGCCTTAGAAAAACAATTCTCGACTCAGGAAAATTGGGTCTAGATCTAGTTTCAGCTGGCTCTTGGCTTTGAACCATAGGCCGGGTTTTGCAGATCAGAAGGTCATTATGATATATGTACAAGAGCCATGGCTCTTGATATGTACTATGTTTCAATGTTTCGGTGCTGTCTATATATTCCATGCCAAATCCTGTCATTTATCTTCCCGAGAAAAAAAGTAGTGTTTTGCTAGCTATTTAAGTTGTTATGTAAGCCTTAACCGCGCACTTTTTGACTGCAAGTCACCTCAACTTTAAAATTTCTAGACCGAAATGACACCGGTTTGAAACTTCACGGAGTCAGATTACTGAATCGAAGGGTGTAATTTGCAGGTTGCAGGTTGCAGGTCGCACGTCGCAGTTTGCAGGTCAGAATTTGAAGTACAAGCGAACGGTCAACGCTAAACTGATTTTGAGGAAAAAAAATCCGACTGTTTTGCAGTCTAAAGTCCTAACGTCTTTATGGCGCCACGCAAAACCAGAAATATCTTTAGTCCCAGGAAATTGTTTGTTTGGAGTTAGATCTTGTCAAAATGTCAAATTCTGACCTGCAACCTGCAATTTCCAAAATTACATCCTCCGTTACCGAATTAATGTTCTAAAATTTAGGTTTGGACTCGGTGAGGGACCACTAACTTAGTGCCCGGCGTAAGATAGGTGAGGCAACATGTGGCGGGTCACTCCAACTATTAAGTTAAAATGAGAGATTATATGTGCAGGCAGGCTACTTGATCTACCTGGGGTCCCCCACCTCTATGTAAACAGGCCGTTAATCTCTCTAAATGTATAATGTCACTTGACGCTTAAAAGACACTTTTACACGACTGAGGGTTTCTATGAGGCTCTTGAACTACGAAATAAGTTACAGGTGATTTGAACCTTCCCCCTTAATTACTTTGTCGTTACTCTCACAGTTCCAGTTCCAGTAGTTACAGCGTCAAGCTCCTGTGCCAACCTGTTGGTTAGCGACACTTCTAACGTGAGTGGAATAATTCAGTCAAGTTTGACATCGACATACCCGAACAACATCAACTGCCAATGGCATTTATCATCAAATACAACACTGGAACTGGTCTTCTCCATTTTCAAAACCAAAGCCTCTGATTACCTTAGTGTGTACGATGGCACGTCGGCCTCATCGAATCTCATTGGCAGATTCAGTGGAGAAATTTTGCCTGGACCTTATGCTCTCAGTACTACGAATAATCTTTATTTGACGTTTTCATCGAGTAGCGCAGGATCAACGGATTTTGGATTCAGAGCTCGATACCGAGGTGACTTACCATAAAATTAGTATGTGTAATCAAATGGTGACGAGTGTAATTAGGGAATAATTTCACGCGCGTTTTGTCCAAATCGTAATAATTTCCCGAGCCTTTGTTTTAAAACTTCGTCGCCATCTTGACACCGAGACGTACGGAAGGGTTGCCATGGCAATTTTGTAATTTCACTTGTGAAATTACAAATTAACGCCGAAATTTCGCGCCAAAATTAAGGAGTAATTCGTCACCTATGATATTAGTATAGGTAATAGCACGATTTGTAGTGATATTTGGCATAAATACCACGAGTGATATTTCGAAATTGTTATACGTAATTTCACGAGCCGTTAGGCGAGTGAAATTTGAGACAATTTTGAAATATCACGAGTTGTATTTATGCCAAATATCACGTGCAAATCATGCTATTATTTGTTTATATTACTACCCGCAAAAGGTTTGTAATTTTCACATGTAGGTATTTCAAATTAAGCTGAAATACCACTGCTCTAAACCAATCAAATTGCAGAAATTTCTATGTAAAGTTCAAATTCGAATTAATTTATTTAAATGCTCATGGTTTTGCCTCTCTCCTCTGCAGAGGCCTCTTTGTGTCGAAGGGAGGCTGGGGAGAAGGAAAAGTGAAAGCGCGCGGGGTACTTGGGATACCAGGCGGAAGGCTCAGTCTGTTAAGGAGACAGTGGGCGCTTTCCAATCTATACAACCAAAACTTTCGAAAATTTGGAAACAGCGGCAAATGTTACAGACATTTTCCGGAAAAGTTTCCAGAGGTTCTGGAAACTGTTGAATTTCCAAAATGCGAACCATTCAACCAAAAATTCTAGAAATTCAGGGAACAAAGTTGGATTAGGAAGTACACCTCGAGAGGTTGTCCTCTTTTTTGGAAATTTTGCAAAGTGCTGTTCTATTCGCCACTGAAAGTTGTCGAAAATTCAAACCGAACGTTTTGGTTGAATGGAAATTAAAGCGCCCAGTGGTGTTGCCACTTGGCTTGATCAAATGCGTTGTGAGATTTGGATGTGCTTTCACACGATAACTTGTTTTGTTTAATTTTTGTCATTTGATATTCTTAGAGATTTAACAAACAGTTAAAAGATAGCAAAAAATAAGGCCGTTTTTTTCCCGACGATATATAAAGCGTGATTTCCTTGAAACCTCTTTAACGTCTGGATCGCTTGCTAAGCTTCCATCGAGATATCGTGCTACATGTGAAAGAAATTTTTGAGGAGTAGCATTTTTCATAAGAAAACTTCCCGCAAGATAAAGGTTGCTTGGTTTCTAGCCTGCAAGCATGCTCTCTATTAAAGAAGTCGCGTGAAGTCACGCGTGCAGTCAGCGAAAGGAGACGCTAGAGCGGGGAAAGCTCCTCGCGGTTTTGCCAAACGCCTGCGCGTTCTCGCTCGCGAGTCTTAATGAAGAGCTTACTCGCAGGCCATCCAGTTTCCTGTCAGAACGGCACTAAGATCAAATTATATAATTAATACATCACAAATATGATTTACAGGTATAAACTTTATCCGACCTGGAAAGCGTTAGTCTTCCTCGCAGCCGTTTTTTAGATAAAAAACGGCTGCGAGGGAGACTAGTAAAGCGGAGCCCCTAGTAAATCCTAACCCGTGAAACAATTAACTTCGAAGTAACGCCTTCGACGATAAATAACTAAGAATCTTAAGCATGCGAACCAATGTATAAGTATCAACTGATCATGTCTACTCAGCGGATAACTAACCGAAGTCAATGGAAAGTATGAAGGTCTGTGGATGCAGATTCTGAACCATTCTCGTCTCAGAGTTGCGACCTTTTTGGTCAATGCCAGGACTGGGATTGACCAAAAGGATTGCAACTCTTAGAAAGAAAAATTCTTCGGAATCTGAGAGCTGTCAACTGACTTAGTTCTGGATGGCGTTTATAACTCTATAATAGAATGACAGTATCACAATTTTCTCATTTCAGTATTGTCGCTTTAATTGTGTGACTTTTCACATTGATTTATATGACCTGATTAGCGGTCGGTCGTGCAGTCACCTGAAAAGCGACTTTGTTCGTATCGGTAGGTTATCAGATTTTTATCATCAACAGGGCTGCGCACGCACAACGCTCCGCTTTGATTTTTTACTCTTTGTATCTTTCTCTGTTGCTAATTTTTTTACCAATCGTTTTATCTCCTGTGCCGGAAAATTCAGCTATCACTACTGGTTCCCTTCGTATAAACAGCAGCACACTATCAACCGGCAGAGTAGAAGTCTTCTATAACAACCAGTGGGGCACAATTTGCGATGATATTTGGGATTTGAATGACGCTAACGTGGTTTGCCGGCAGCTTGGTTTCCCAAAAGCGTCCCAATTCTTTCAACGGGCCCAACATGGGCAGGGTTCTGGACCGATTTGGATGGATAATTTGGCGTGCTTAGGAAATGAAACGCATATCTACCATTGCAGCCATAATGGATGGGGAAAGGAGAATTGTGGTCATTCTGAAGACGCCAGTGTAGAGTGTTTCCCAATCCGTCTTGCAGGGGGAGGACAAAATTATGGTCGCGTTGAGGTTTTTTATAAAGGGATCTGGGGTACAGTTTGTGATGATCTCTGGGATCTCAATGATGCTGGAGTGGTTTGTCGCCAACTTGGTTTCCGCAACGCCTCCTCTGCGCCACACGGTGCAAAATACGGTCAGGGATCTGATCCTATCTGGTTGGATGATGTCGGCTGCAAGGGAGAAGAGGCTTCGCTGTTTAACTGCTCACATGCAGGATGGGGTATTGAGAACTGTAATCATGGCGAGGATGCCAGTGTAGTTTGCACGAACTAATTTTTGTTTTCTGTTTTAAACCTTTATTGTGCTGAAGTTAACACAGTCGGTCTAGTTTGCATCACTAAGTTGCTTTACTTAAATTTACATTGATCGAGAAACGTAAATAAAACGATCATCAGATTGACAAAAGCTATGCGACTTAGTATAGGCCCGTAGCCAGTTTTTTTTTTTTTTTTTTTTTTTTTTTTTACGGGGAGGTGCTATCCAAGGAGGAGGCAGACCAAACGAGACCGGAGGAGCAAGTCTCTATCGAGGGCGGGCGAGGGAGTTAGGTCGTCTGAGACTGTATTACGAACGTTTTGAAAAACATGGATATTTCTCAAATTTTGGAACTTCAAATTTGAATTGTTTTTTTTGATAGACGGCGGATATGCATGACAGCCAGTGAAGAGCGCCTCTTTTGTGCCTCGAGTGTTACTTTTTTGCCACAGAAAACAGCAGATATTTTAAACTATGCTCAAAGACAAAGGGCTACTCAAAAAACGAACGATGCATATTTTCATCTCCTTCAAGAACAAGTGAATCTGTAATAGGCAGTTTAACACTCGCCAGGCAATTCGAAAACGAGGATTCCCAATCCCTGAAACGGCCCGATAATTGCGTCCAGTCAGAAACGGTTGTACCGCTCTCGCCATAAAGCCAAAACAGAGTTTAAAGTAATGCTTCTCCCCAGTAGCTATAGCTAGCAATTGTAACGGTAATAACTGCTAATTGGGGAATAATAAGATCATCCGGATCCAGTCATCTCTCTGTCATTGAATCCACGCAGTTTTTGCACTCATGTACAAATTTTGAAAACAAAGTAACTTGGTACTCGTTAGAGTGCAATACAACAGTCCTTTCTAGGTGTTTTTTTAAAAGTACATCAGTAGTTAGTATTTTCGCGTTACATTTTCAGCATTTTAGGGCCGAGATAAGAGAAAAGTGCTTTTGTTTGGACAGAAAAGTTTCCTCTAAGCCTTAACATATTGTGGAGTAGAAATACTATGCGCAAAAAGGTTTTTTTTCTCTCTCTAGAACCTCCCCTTTCACACTTTTTTCTTCAAAAGACAACTAAGAGTAAAAATTTTCTTGTACGCTATTTTATACTTGGTAAATGGTTACTGACATTATTTCTTGTATCAAAGTTTATCAAATGGGCTCGTTTTGTCGTCCTGACTCGTCCTCAGTCGTCTCTCACGAAGACGACTGGAGACGAATCAGGGTCAAGTCAGTCTTTAGTCCCGTAATTTATTTTTCGGATTACTATTACAATATTTATAATCAGTAAGAAGCGTCGCCTTCAGGTCACCTTTTCTATGTACAAGTAATTAGTAATATTCAGTATATTTATGTTTATTAACGTATGTATTTACTTGCACTTATAATAAATTGTTGCATTTATTCATTCATAGTTATCAAGACGGTGGGTTAATGGGCCATTTGCATGATGACGTCGTTTTACTACTAAGACCAGAATTCATTTCGTTTTTCCTTTCATATTTAAATTCGGTAATCCCAGTGAGGTTTAATTAACAAAAGCCTTAATTTGTACAAGAAAGCAATACCCTGAAGGATTCTCGTCGTAGTAGTAAAATGAAGCCATAGTGCAAATGGCCTATTAGCCATAACTACGGAAGAAAGAAAAGTCAGTCAGTAATTCTAACATGCATCAGAAACGCTTTCAGCAATCTTACTGGCTACAGTGGTATAGAATACGGGAAGATTTGATTCGTTACGGGAATACGACATAGCCGAACTTTCAAAAACACAGTAGGGTAGAGATTCCGTACAGCGCGCCCCTTATTTATTTTGCACGCAGGAATTTCATACTATTAAATTAAGTAAGTCGAAACTTATATGCATAATGAAAGAGGCTGTACGGAAATCTTAGACCCTGTTTACATGGAGTGGGGGACCCCGGTCTAGTGGGGTAGGTTTCTTTTGTTTTGTGTCCCCCAGAGCGTGGAAACAAAAGAAACCAACCCCACTAGACCGGGGTCCCCCACTCCATATAAACAGGCCCTTACAAACAATAAACAAACAATAGTCCAGTCGTTATTTATTATAAATTCTAACATAACTCCGAGGCTGCAAATTTTTCACGACTTCACTGTCTCACAATTCCCAAAAGAATCTTGAACACAAGGAAAACCAAAGCAAATATACATGTATAGAAAAATGACCAGAAAGCCTCGGGGTCATGTTAGGATTTTAAGACGGAATCCATCAGGAAACTGAGTAATTTTAATCCTCAGTGGACAAAATTCTTGTACCAGAATAATTGAAACAATATCGCATTCTTTTTTTTTACATTTTTCAAGGGCTATAATGGATATACTAGTTAGTTATTTGTAATAATACCAAAACAAATTTCTCATGAAAGCTTGAGAAAATAAATGTCAAATTCGCAAAAAATATTATGACACCTTACACATAAATTTTTTATATCTATAGCTCTTGAAAATGAAAAAAAGAATGCGATATTGTTTAAATTATTCTGGTACAAGTTTTTTGTCCACTAAAAATTGAAATTTACTCAAGTCTTGATGGGTTCCGAACGTATATCGAACGTAGGCTCTCTTTCCGAACATGTGAATGTTTTGAACTGAGGAAATCGGAAACTTAGCATAAAGTATGTCAATCTTTTGAATGAGTAATAAAACTTATTATTTAGCTTTTGTACGAAATGAAACAAAAAACAAAAAACAAAAATCCAAGGGTGCTAAAAACACCCTCTTCGATCTGCATAATAATTGTTCATATCGGTACTCAGCCTCATCAGATAATTGCTAAATAAATTAGCATATTAATTAGTCAGGTGCGAAGAGATGAGAGCACTCTAATTGGTCCAGACCTACGCCACTGTAGCTTGCAAAACCACATTCTGTAAACTTTGACCGACAGGGTGAACTAAATTGTGAACTGCCCGTATGTTATTTATCTTTATTCCTCTTTTCACATTTTCCCTTTTTATGAATTAGTCATTAGTCACACCTACTCAAAATTCCAAGTGGCGCTTTGTAGGAGACCCATTTTGTTTTTTATTTTTAGTGCATCTGTTCGTTTAATTTAATTTGTCACGGAGAGTGTGTCCAACCAATTTTTAAACCGCCAATTAATCTTAGCAAAATTGAGTTCGAAGCGATGGTGGCCCTCTGAGGCCATGAAGAAAATCATGCCTTTGTACTATAACATATCTTCATTTTCACTCCCATCACCCAGCATAAAAGTTTGCCTTAGTGGTGGCGAAGGGGACAATGTGTTTAATACAATCTGCAATACTTTTGTCTGAGTAGCTGAAATTACCTTTAAACCTTTTGTTTTCATATACAGCTGTATATTCTTTTCGCAGGTGTATGCATGCCCTTTTAAACAATAGGACGAAATTCACTTTCCACTAATTAAAACTTAAAGTGATATCAAAGGCTCCTTTATTCAATTGCAAGAGGCCACCATCTTTGAATGATTCTGCTACTTTTTTGTACGTAGTTATGTAAACAGGTCAAACAAGGCTTTGATCAGCAGGCTTTCTCATCTACCTAACTCGGTTATTCAACCCACACGATCTACGTCACCGGCTCAGCTGCCATTCAACAATTTAAATTAAGAAGCCCACAGTATTTTAAGGAACTAACTCTTTCAAACAGTTATAAAGGAAGGTCTCCCTTTGTTAAACATTTATTTCCAAGGCACAATGATATTGTTGACACAGAGGAAAAGCCGTAGATCTAAACACGATGTGAAGATGAGCAAAAAACATGAATGAAATGCACTTTCTCCTGTGGACAAAAACATTAAATTTTTATTTTTAACTTCGTTGTACGAAATATGAAATTGGTCCTGGCCATGAATTAAAGGGTAAGTTAATTAAAAAGTGATTGCTTTCAAAATAATTAGCATTTTTTAAAGTTTCGTTTTTGCTGTTGATTTGTGATTCACTTCACAGCTGATGTGAATCCGTTCTTTGTGAAAACTCCTTTTCTTTGTAAAGAGCCACCTAATGTACGCACTTTGACGTCGTACTAAATGGGTCCAACCAAATGATTTTGCGTAGTAAGTTTTCAACAGTTGCCATAACCGTACGGGTACTATAAATTTTGTGAATCAAATTTCTTCTATAAGCCTTCGTGTATAGCTGGAGAGAAAATTGATAACTATTTGAAATCAGGGTGAAATTGAAACCTTCGAGTTATTATTATTATTTTTTTCTTTCCCAACTCTATTTAATGTCAAATGGTCGTGGTTTATTCAGTTGTCGGTTTCGAATTGACTTCATCTGTTCCGTCAATTAGAAAAGACTCTGTTTGTTATACACAGTCTTACAGTAGGTAAGTCATCTACCGACAGTAATTTTAGCACTACCATAAAACAGCATAACTCTCTGACTGCTTCTTCAGCGTCTAAAATCAACTTGCAACCATCCCTTCAATTCTTTTCCTTAGACTTCCATGACCAAAAGCAACTTTACAGAAAGATGTCTGCTTCAAGAGCACTCTCCATTCTCCTTATATTGGAGATATTTAACAAAGCCATAACTCAACAGTGCCTCAGTGGTGGAACACAAGAATCCATCTTTGGCTGGATGTTAAGAGGACACATTTATAAAAGTATGACCCTAAACCATGGACATGAATGTCTAAAAGTTTGTCGTCAAGACAACAGATGCCAAAGTTTCAATTGGGTGATCTCTACCAACATGTGTGAATTCAGTGACAGAACTAAAGAAGCCAGGCCCGTGGATTTCGTCCCTCACCCAGACAGATATTATTACAGACGAGGCATGAATCGAGGTAATTAGTCGGGGCTGGCCTGCGAGTAAGCTCACCTGTTTGAGTTCGGGGTAAATCACTTGTGCGCTCATTCTGGCCGGTAATTTTCACCTTCCTCCGAACTGCACAAGTAAACCTGCTCTTATACTTAGTTTTATCATTTTTAAGTTTTTGTGTCGCGAATTTTCATCCAGGGGGTGACTTAAAATTAGGTTCTTGTGTGGTTATGTACAGCATTCAGCCTTTCAAATTTAGACGGAACGGACAGATACTTTGACATCTGTTTTAGGCTTGCTATGCCAGAAAGATTCTAACGGGACGGGGGGGGGGGGGGAGGGGGGGGGGAGTGGGGTTACTAAGATGAGGTTTATGTGGGTATGTGTCCATAAGTCCTCCAATTTAAAAGAAGGGCCGACACATGCATGCATTGACTAGTTTATATTCATCGATCCAATGCCCAATACCCTAACCCTACACTGTTAGGTGTTTAAAGCTAAAAGTTATTGTTATCATCATCGTCATCGACTTCTTCGTCGTCATTATCATTGTCATTTTAGTTCTGCACATCACCTGAAGTTATCTATAGAGTGTTTTCACATGACGTCACGAAGGCCATATTGGTGTCCCAAAACAATGAAACGGCGGCCATGTTGGTGTCCCAAACAAATCCTGTGGGAGTTGAACTTTTTTCTTATGCAAACGCTTTCTTTTGTTCCAATAAATTTGCATAGATGCTGGCCACGTGAGTGAAAACACTCCATTTACTTGAATTTTCACTTATTCAGTTCTAGTTCCGCACATCAACTGAAATTATTGAGTATTTACTTATTTATGAATATTGTGTTCGTTTTTGGCAGTTCCTCTAGGTTCTATCCCTGAGCTACCAGCTCAAACGTGTAAAGAGATTAAGGCGAGTGAAGAAAAAGCGGTTAGCGACGAATACTGGCTTCAAACCGTTGAATCTAGACCACCTGAACTCACCTACTGCAACTTCTCAACGTATGGTAGGTGTTTGGTACACTCTTTCGTTTTTGCACATTTTTTTTCTTCCTTTAATTACGGATTTCTTTTTAGTGTAATCTTCTATTTGTTAAATATTATGTGAAATTTTGACAGATTCCCCAAATAATCCAGGATCACGTTATTATGTTGTTTCTCGATGATTCGACTCCCGCCTTGATAGTCCAACGTTTGTTCAACCGTTAACTTTTTACGATCAGGCAGTTTCCCACCAATATATTTGACTTGATGTGCGTGCAAATAACATCATCATTGTCCGGATTGGCCATCTATGATCCATTCTCTTGGATCTTAGGATCACGCAAAGTTTTTGTTTCGAGTCATCTGGTTTCGAGTCAAAAGAAATTTTTAGAGGAGCTATATATAAACAAAGAGTTGTTATAAGACAAGCAAAAAGTTCAAAGGTTGGATGAACATACTTCATTCTCAGATACCGACGGGCAACAACTCGAAGAAATAGCGCTTGACTGTCCCTAGGCTCCTGGCCTGAGGTAGACTGCAAAACAGTCGTTTTTTTTTTTTTTTTTTTTTTTAAATCTTTTTTTTTTCCGTCTCAAAATCGGTTTGGTGTAGCGTAAGAGTAGCGTAAGAGCTTCAAGCGCGCCTCACCCGCCCACGGGGCGTATTTTTAGCGTCACTTCCGATTCTCTCTTGGATAATAACAGGATCGCGAAGATTATGGGTTTTATATTTGTCCGGAGCTAGGGGATGGACCTTTAGAAAAGTTATGAGGGGAGGGGGGGGGGGAAAGAATTTTCGAGCCTCAGGAATTTTTTCGTTATCAAATTCCTGGTATAATTCTTTTTTAGGCCATAGCATAAATATTTCTTAGGGTTAATTGGCGCGCATGAATTTTTTTTCCGTTTAATTTCCCCTTGCGCGAATATTTTTTTTTTTGGTAATTCGCCCGCCCCCCTTCCCCTCCGATAGGTTTTCTAATGGTCCGTCCCTAATCTTAGTCCGATTATGGTCACACATTCTATTAAACTGAATAAACATTAATGTCCCCAGAACATCCTTCATGCGAGGCAATAAAAAGAAGCGACCCCAAAGCGAGTGACGGAAGCTACACGATATTTTCATCGTCCTCCGCTATTCCGGTAAGGTCTTAAAAGCGTCATATGTCAATCTGGAATCCGGCATCCCATTGTACTTAAAACATGTACACAACAACAACAACAACATTAAGTGTAACCTCTTGAATTGATTCAGCATGAACACGGAACAAGGACAGCGGTCGTCCCATGTAAGGTAATCCAGATTCCGGAATCTAAGAAATTTTCGCTTGTAAAATCAGGAATCCTGGGCTTTGGAATCTGGAATCAAAGAAATCCGGTATCCCGCTTGTGTTTAGAATCTGGAATCCAAGTTCCACTGATAAATAGCTCGAAATCCAGTACCTGGAATTGAATCCGCGGCGAGCACTCCGGCGTGCACTCCACAAACCAAGACTGTCTTGGATTACCTTACATGGCGTGACAGAAGGCTCGAACGCCTCTGCCTTAACGATCGTCAATTAAGAAAGGAATTAAGGGCTTTGGAAAAAGAGTTATGATACCAGATATCACAGAGGCTGCCTGCTGTTTCTCCTGTGACCAACTTTAAATCGGCATTATTTTCAAAAATTATTGAGAACAACACGTTAGCGGGGATCTTTTTTTGTTGAAAATTGAGGCGAAGCCCCTTTGTTCATCGATGCGCATGATTAGATGACAAAATATATTGACACTAAAAGGCGAAATAAGAGTAATTTGTAGAACTTATCTCGGCACGCAAGGGAATTGTTCGTCCTGTTTTTCGGCTACAAGTGTTTTTTTATCTTTTTTTTGCGCATTAGGTTTATTGCGATATGACTTCTGATCACGGATGGACTCTGATCGCTCGGTTCTCAAATAATGATGCCTTACATTGGATGAGTGACAGTGCACTATGGTGGTATGACAAGGATGTTGCTTCTGGGGAAACAACTGATCCATCAAACAATGCTGATATGATTTCTTCAGCATTCTGGCTTGTCAGCGGAACTGAGTTTAAGATCACGCGCAGTGATGACCCTCAGCACACTGCCCTTCTGAAAACCATAGGTCTCTGCCTAAGTGGAGAGACGTTTAGGTCGAAAATCACAAACTATGGTGACTTCAGAAACGGCAAGCTTTGGTCTAAAAATCAATGTTTGGGACGATGTAGTGTCCATTATTGGGGCCAGTACCAAACAACCGAAGGCTTTAAAGAAGCTGCTTGCAACGGGACAATGCAAGATGCCAATTCGATTGGCTTTTGGTGTCACTGGTCTTCTGGAGATGGATCGGTGATGATGATTGGTGGAGGAGGCTCTAGCTGTAACAGAGCTGATCACGGTATTGGAATAACTGAAGCTAATTCTCCTTCACTGGCGAATGTGCGTGACTCACCCGAAAAAGATTTTGGCAGTGAGGCTAATTACAATTCAATTAAGACGTATTCTTTGAACTTGTGGGTAACGTAATTCATGAAAGATCCCGTTTTTTTTTTCAAGAATGTTATTTCAAAGTGGCCACATGTAAGGGAATCCAAGACAGTCTTGGATTCTGGATTCCACGCCGTGGACTCCGGATTCCCAGGTACTGGATTCCAGTCTTTGGCAGTGGAACTTGGATTCTGGATTGCAGTCGTTAGTTAAAATGGGGGTACTTTGATAACACTAAACACTTAATTGTTTGGCACTGCAACATAAAACAGTTAAATTTTAGTCATTTTAGCTCTAACAGTAATAAAATTCTCTGCAACAGTAAATTTTATCCAGAAGGAAACAAAAACGGCTCCAAAAAGGTCATGTTATTTATTCATTATATCAAGAAGTTTTAGACCACTTTCCAACGATTCTCGATTATTTCGGAAGATTTCCGAAGATTCCCGAAGTCTACCGAAGATGTCCGAAGACTGTCGAAGTTTTCAAGGAGAAATCCGAAGATTTTCGACTATATTTCAGTTGTAATATCATAGGTCATGTTTTTAATTTTAGGACAGAAGAACCACATAATTGTGGATATCTAGTTTAGTCCCTCACCCCTTCGCCTAAACTAAAGACAACTTACAACAACAACAGCAACAGCACCAACAATAACAACAATAGACCTTAGCTTGTTTTCCGATATTTTTTAACTTTTCTATGCCAATGCATTTTATGTTCTTGTACTGGGTTCGTGAATATCTCGCATACCTACCGCCCCTATGATGTTCGACGCAATTACTACTATATAGAGGGGGACTCAATGTGGTTTTCAAAAAGGTTATTTTTTACCGTCAACTGTCAAAAATGCAGATTGATATAAGCCGTCAAAAAGTTTCAAGACATTTCAATCTTGCTTTTTTTAGTTTTTAGTATTTCAGCTGATCGTCAGGGACTTTTGGCTCCTGAAAAATCCAGCTCCAAAATGGAAAACCAGTTCTTATGTTCTTAAAAACATTCCTTCTAGACATTACAAGACCTTAGAACTTGCTTATATCTGAAATTATTTTGAAATTTTATAAGTCAAAGGCCAAGACAACCTCCAAAACAAAATAGCTAAAAAAAAGCATAATACAGAAAATAACATTTACTAAAACTCTTGGACTAAATTCCCACTTATTTATTCATTTGAATAAATGAACCGGCAACTGTCCAAATCGGAGAAAATTAAACGTCAACCCTCAAAGCTACCACTGCCCCACTTAGACCATGCTTCTGCTAGCTTCAATTAAATAATTAACTACTTCAGCATCAAATTCCCGGAATTTGTTTCTTATTTTTACTTTAGATTTCACGTCTGTTGAGCGATCACCTTTACCAGTAAGCGGAAGTGGTAACCCTGTTTACCGTGGCCACCCTGCGCTTCGCACTCGTTTGGCGCTTAGCGCAAAATGCCGCGTTCGCCTCGCTTCGCTTGTAAAGTGCCCGTTATGCAGGCTAAGAAAGCCTACTTTAAGTCGGGACTAGGCTTAGGGTGAATATGGATTGGCTATCACGTGCTGGAGTAACAGAAGGTTGATAATATATGTTATTGTACAAAGTATACGTAAGTTCAACTTAGCTGAATTAGTTGTGCATTTTGAAGGTTACTGTGTAATCTAAGTAGAAATTCTAGAAATGTTTCCATTTGTATGTCACCGAAAGAAAATATGAAATAAAACAACAAGAAAAATAAAGTACGGTAACCCTGGCCCTACCTTGCCCCAGTCACTTGCGATCGGCTCATCACTTGAGAGACTAGATGAAGATAACAATTATTTTCTAATTCAAGCTGTCTTTCTGTTGATACTACTTTTCTCTGCTCCTAGAGACCTTCAGCTTTAGAATTTTAAAAAAACTTTAAAGAAAGACATTCATATTGACGCCTAAATGACTTTTGCGCAGTGGTTGAGTTTTTTTTTTCCTTCTTAGGAAGATCATCATTCATTTAATCAGAATTTTCCAGAGTTAAACATTTTTCCACTCCGTCAAGAACGCGCATTTGTCTAATTTTTTATATTTCCTACAGCCTTTTTACCATTCTTCCTCACGGTGGGTTGGAGTCGTAAGCTGAGTCGTAAGAGCGCTTATGACCTTGTAAAAATCAAAAATCGGAGTCGTAAGCAGAGTCATAAGAGCGACGGAATCGGAGTCAGAAGAATCAGAACGTTTCCATTTCCTTCCGACTCCCTTTAGGACTCCGTCGCCTACGTTCCGCTTATATGATCTAGTGAAAACCAAATTGTCGGAGTCGGAAGCAGAAGCGGAATGATAAACCAATGAATATCACAGTGCACATTCCCACGCTTTGTGATTAGTTTAGTTCTTCCGTTTCTGCTTGCGACCCCCGCCAAAGACCCAGTTTTCACTTGATTGTAAAAACGGAGTCGTAAGTGGGTTCGCTGAGAAGAAACAGAACGTTGTTTTCACTAGATCGTAAAGTTCAACGCTTCTGATTACGACTCCGACTCCGTCGCTAGTGAAAACCAGCCTTAACCTGACTTTTTCGTAAGTTCAATTGATGGTTTTCACAGTGACGTCATCAGATTGCAAAGTCAAAAAAGCGAGGTTTTTACGAATTCTTATTTACACTAGGTTGAAGATAAATAGAAAATAAATCTTTGTACAAGTTTCCAGCCCCGAAGCTCGATTCATTTCGAAAATACAGCAATTTGAACTTCCGAGTTATCACAGTGTGTGACACCAAAAGAGGAATGCTGTCTCTTTGAAAAAAGTCATTTCTCTTGATTTTCAGCAGTTTCACCACTTCAAGTATTAAAAGATGTGTTTATGCACACGTGTGCTTGCTCTCGAGTTAAAAGAAAGAGCTTTTATAGAAAAAGTGAACTCCAGATGTTTTTGTTGATTTGCAGTGGCCGTATTGGTGGACAGTTTCTCTCCACCAATATGGCGCCTCCAAAGCTCTACAAAGGTTCGTGAAATATTTCGGCAAATAACTCAGAAACTGTGGCCACAAAGGCCTGAGATTTGGACAAATTGTTTGTATATTACTCTTTTATAACATTTCATTTTGTTGGCTTCTTCTACTGGACGGTGTCCAACGCAATAAACACCGCACAAAAAAAGTATGATGCCCGGTTGCGTGACAGCGAAAACAAAGAATGCGTACCAGTTTTTTCCAAAAAAAAAAAAAAGATACCGTATTACCGTATGCTTCGTTTTGATTCTGCATTTTTTCTCACCTCAAAACAGAACGTGGAAAACAACGACGACAACAACAACACAGCTGACAACAACAACCGGTAGAAGCGGTTAAAAAAGGGGGCAACCGAACAAAAGTGGCCCGACCTCCGGTAACAATTCAGGTGCTAAGGAAAGTTTCTTCTTTGCAGAAATCAAATCAAATCAAACCTTGTATTGCAAGGTTGCTGATAAGGATGAACATAATACACGTAGGTTGCTCCTCGATCTCCGCTGTCTTATTGAGACGGAGACTGGGGGAAGGGAAAAAATCGGAAGGGACTCTTCCCTAGCCTGTTCCGAAGAGCTTAATTATTACAGATCGTCTGAAAATTTGTTAAAATATAAGTGTTTTTTAAAACCTTATGAAATCAAAACAGTCACCTTTAGTTTGTAAGTTTGTATTAGGCCTTTCCCGATTGTGTTCGTAAAATGCTGGAAAGTTGCTCATCGGAATACCAAAACCGGGTGCTAAAAACTTGCCAAAAATCCAAGTTGGTACCTAAATTTCAAAAGTTACCACCTAAATTTCTTGATATTTTTATAATAATAAACGTTAACTAAAAGCCTTATTTTTTTTGTTCTTCACAATAATTACTAACATCGGTTAAGAAAAAAAAAAAGGTGCTCTAAACCTATATTTTACTCAAAAGTTGCTCAGAAAGGCAAAATTTGCTCGAAGCTGCTAGAACCACAAAAAGTTGCTGTAAAAACCGGCAGAGATAAAATTGCCGACCCTCCCTTCCGCTATTCTTCACTCTTCTGCTTTCAGCACTTCCTGTGCGGCCAGGTGGCACAGCGCCACATCGGAAACGGTTTGCATATGGTAAGCAATGGTAAGTAAGGATTGAATAGAAGAATGTTTTCATGTAAATGGGAGATGTCTTCAAACTGAATAGTGAAAAGGCACAATGAACTACGTGTAGAGCTTCATTACGGTGAAGCAGACGAACTTAGGCATCGACATCGACATCGATTATTTTTGGGCATCCAGACATTCGGTCAAAAGTGAAGAACGTAAACAATCATGGTTGATTGGCGAAGTTTCGCCGTCACTTTTTTGCTACATGCGTGGATAGTCCCCAAATTTGTTTGTAGCCAGCACAAATGTCTCGGAGGATTTGACATTTAT
>NC_133208.1:24111973-24164473 GCF_958299795.1 Porites lutea
GCATGTAATCTACATCACATTACTGCTAGGGGGAGTTCCCAGGATTGCACAGGGATACCAAAATTGGAATGAAAATACAGTGCAACTACTGTAACCTCAGCCACTTAGACAAAGTTAACCAATCTGATTACAGGAAAACAACAATCCATTTCAGCAAAGGTGGTCGTGGGCCAATCAGCAGTTCTCCAAAAAAAAAATTAAAAAGTTACTTAAAGCACAAAGATAAAAATTAATACAGTTTTAAATTATTGATAGCAAACATTTGTCAAGAAAGCAAAATGTTTCACTAGACGATGTTTTTCTATTCGAAACTTTACATATAATACCCAGGAGACATATTTTTTTGACACAAGGTGTTACTTGGTCATCTCCCAGCAATTTCATCGCAACCATTGCCATGCTTTGCAATAACATCCAATCTCAAGTCAAGAGTGAAACTAGTGTTTAACCTTGTCAGAAGCACTTCAAGAGATTTTGCAGCCTCTAGCAGTTCACCCCTAGTGTTGATAATAGTAAGCCCTAATGTTGGACGAAATGGGACTACATGTATTATGTGCTTTTTAAAATTGATGTGCACAAAGCAACATTCTTATTTCCTATTCATGTGCGTTGTATTTTAGAACAGGTGTGCGAGTATCGTTTATTATATTCTCAGAAGGCCAAGGGACGAAACTTGTATTGCCACTGACAGGTGACAGGTGTGTGTCAAATTTTCATGTATTTTATTTTAATTTTTTTCAGGAGTATAAGTTATGACTTATTACATTCCAGGGTGCAAAGAAAATCATTTTTAGAGCTTTTCATTTGGGCGAGCTGTACAGTGCAGCTGGCATGTTCTATCCCAAAAGTCATTTCAACTAGCCCCCCAAGAAACTTTTGTAGGATTACAGTTCTTCTGAAATGTTAATTAGTGAATTAACTCTTTACTTAGCCGTCTCATTGAAGTTAAGAGCAAAATTTACTCGCCTGATAGAAAGGTAATCACAGAGATATTAAAAACTATAGGTCTACCTGCTATTACGGTTCTTGCCTCCATCAGTAAAGTTTTTGAACATCTGCTTAGCAACCAACTAATGCATTTTGTGGATCCTTATTTGAGCATTATAATGTAGCGGCTAACGTAAACAGAACAGTTGTGGGACTGCTCTGATCACGCTTATGGAGGACTGGAAAGGAGCTACATGTAATTGTATCGATAGTAACTATTTAATTGGGATCTTATCAACAGATTTATCCAAGCCTTTTGACTCGCTTCATCCACCTTTATTATTGGCAAAACTAAAGGCATATGGATTTGAAGATTTTGCAATCGGTCAGTGTAAAACGCAGACTGCGGACTGCAGACTGCAGACTGCTGTCCAGGGGTAAAATGCAGACTGAGTGTAAAATGCAGACTGCAGACTGAGAGTAAAACGCAGGCTGGGGTAAAATGAAGACCAAGCATAAACTGTAGTCGCAAAAGGGTTTAAGGGCAAAAGAATTTGGCAAATACACGTAAACAAACACTTACTTGACCCTGATACTTGACGACATATGCTTCCTTTACAAATCCATTCCTTTCTTCCCTGGAACGTCGTCGACTACTCAAAAACAACATAATCGCAAACTTGAACCTTTTTTTTTCCGTCCGAGAGACCTCACGTTAAAGAGCGAAGTTTTCGATGCACGTGACCGTGAATTGGTACAACACTACGATGTTTACGCTTAAATAAAAGCTGCTGACCCAAAATACACTGTACTGTACAGAAAGAATTATGGCGATAAAAAAGGGAGAATATCATTCCAACAACAAAGAAAGATGTTCTACAGGAAATGTGGATGGCCGTCTATGAAAGTATTGGAAATCAAGGTATGCAGACTTAAGCTGTTTGGATGTTCATTGAAACTTCTGGCAAATGTGCAATGTACTTCGACTAGGAAGCGAGGTGTATAACTGATACCAGCTAGCTATTTCACCCATTTGAAAGAGCAGAAATGTTTAAAAAGTCTACAGTCTTCATTCTGCATTTTACCCCAGCCTGCGTTTTACTCTCAGTCTGCGGTCTGCATTTTACACTCAGTCTGCATTTTACCCCTGGTCCGCAGTCTGCAGTCTGCAGTCCGCAGTCTGCGTTTTACACTGACCGATTTTGCAATTGGTCTCATGAGGTCATACTTTTCTGATAGACGGAATAATTATGGTTAGGACAGGAACAGATACATTGTACCATGAGTGACTGGAGGTCAAAACTGTAACAGGGATGCCCTCATGGTCAAACTCTGGCTCCTTAATGTGGAATATTTTCTAAAACAACCTTATGTATAACATACAAACTTATAAGTGCAGTGTAATGATGTACTGTATGGGATGATCACCAAGCTTATACCTTCGAGAAAAGAATTGAAGACATTGAGAGAAACCACTAGTAGCCCAAGGCTATTGAAGACTAATTTCTTTGCATGCTAACATTAATTGTTTCATTTCTCTGTAATTTTAAGTACAGGAGAGCTGAATGTGAGTTAATACAACCAACATATTATTTTTACAGTGCACCGTACGTACAATAGTTTTTACAGATTATCATGTTACCATGTTAGGGCAAAAATTCAAGAGGGACTGGGGGCCTTAAGAAAAGTGAAACCTGGAGGAGGAACATATATGGGTCTGGCACTCGAAATGGTATGTGTAATGCATAGGTACAATGTACATGTTGTAGTGCAGTACATGTTTATGTTACAGGTTAAATATTAAATTCGGGTTAAAATTTTTTAACCTAGGTTGATTCTCCCAGCCTTAATTCGTGAATAATCAAGGCTCAGGGACAAAGGAAATTGAGAATCAACCTAGGTTACAAAAATTAAGCTGAATATAACTATGACCAGTAACATTATATCAAATATAATTATTTTTAAAGGGGGTCTGGATGAGTGGTTGTCTGCAGACTGCATGGCAATGCGGTGGTCCCTGCAAAATTCATTTTCAAGCTTGTCCTTGGTCAGGCCTGTAAATAGCCAACTTCGATGAGATTTACAGACAGAGTCCTGAATCTTTTTTTTGGCAACAGCCAAATGGCTGAATCAGGGTTCGCAAATACGCCAAATTTGGCGTATTTTATGCCAAAATTGTTCAGATGACTCCACTGAGGTTACAGAGGGAGTCACTTCGACTCCAGAAATTTTCGATAACAAACAGGGAGCCACTTCAGCTCCAGAAATTTTTGGTAACCAACACAGTTTTGTCCTTACCGTTTTCGCAACAAATACAATTTACGTTAATTGTAAACGTTCTAAACCTTAATTAAATCAACGAAATTAAAGAATTATACTGCATGACAAAACAGGAAGAGGGTAAATTACGATCAAAGTTAATTCCATCCTGGGAGACCCAGGGGCAGTTAGTCGGGTTGATAAAGTGTTCGTGGTGAAAGTTTACTGTAAGATCGAGACGAGCCCCTGGGCACTTACTCTTACCGAACCAGTTCCAGAAGCGTTTGAATTGCCTGCTTCTGATTGGCCAGAAAAAAATTTTTTCTGGCCAATCAGCGAAGAGAAGCTGCCAGGTGACTCTCGTGTTTTCTTACACGACGTAGTTTTCCTCATTGATCCGCATAGTTGCGTAAAGCGTTGAACGGGGTAAGTTTCTCGAGGAAAGTTTCAGAACAAAATGTTAGCAACCCGCAAAAATTACAACCTTTAGCATGGCTACAAGAAACAAACACTCCTCGATGAATATTTAGGGTGGATCTTTCCAAGGTATCGTAAATTTTTATTGCTGATACGAAATGCGATGCATGACTTTCACTTTCCACACCTTAATTTGCTGTCTAGTATACAACACCAAGCTTACATTTTAGATGTCCATGTTCGTTGCACAACTTCTGAAACTTTCTACAACGTGAAAATTTCCGTTGCACGGGCCACGCAACTAAAAATGCCGGCTTGCTGGCAGTGCACGCACCTTCTGGCTTTGATTTTGCTTCAAACTCCCTTACCGTACGTATTTTAAATACAGCCATTGTGTTTAGTTCGAAATCTTGGTCCGCTTCTGGCTGAATCCTTACTTGCTAAGTGAGGTCGATTTTTGCAGGCTGTGTGGGTTTGTTTTTACGGATAAGTGGAGAAAAAAAAAATAAAGGTGAGTTTGCGGAAGTGGTTGGTGTGAAAGTTTTGGAAGGCGATAAACGCGCAGTGTGTGACACGTGTAGGTATAGAGTTGAGAAATCGTGGAAGGGTGGGATGTCTATATAGATATTTTTGTAGTCACTAAAACTTTACAAGAAGTGAACGCTGTTAAGGAAATTCCAGGGAGAAGAGACCAAGGAATAGGGACACTTTCCAAAGATCCAACTTCAGCTCTTGATTTCAAGGACCTGGGTCTCTGGCTTACTAAACTGCATAAGAGAACCTGGATTAATCTTCACTGTGATTAGAATTATGGCTAATAGAAATGAATTTTTATTATGAGATATCTTTTAACAAATACATGTGTAAAAGTAATTTCACATGATATGTGAGTTTTTGCCAAACTATTTATCATTGATTGGCTTGATGTTTCCCCTTACTGACCCCCTCAAACACATCCACAGTGCCATTCTTTTAACTCCCTTGCAACTGATGGTACAAGATTGGACTCACTTTGAAAGAATAATGCTACAATAATATTAACAATTTTCCTTTGGTGCATTTGTTTGATATTTCATAACTTCCCTATCATAATTCTCCTCATCTGACAATAATATTCTTCTTTGATAATTACTTTTAAATCTTTAAACACCCTCTTCAGAAAGGTAAACATCTTCATTGCATGGTCACCATTGCACACAGTGTCTCTAAAGTACTTTCCACAGAATATAATTTATTACAATTATCAATTATTGTTTCCTGTAGAAGACAATCAGAGAATACAAATTCTAGAATACAAGCCGTGAAGATTTGATTCTTGAAATTCCTGTCTCAGATCATCTTTATTTTCTTTAAGCACTGATGTCGCAACATAAGTGGCTTGGAATGATTCTGCTGTTTCATTACTGTCATCAAAAAAAAAAAAATCTAAAAAATCTAAAAAATCTAAAAGAAGAAAGACTTTTAGAATTATCGAAAATAGTAAGTGACAATTTCAGCACAGTTCCCTTTTTTCCAGAGAGTGTTAGGAAAGTTGGAAAAGTGTATGTTATGTGTAGGTATACCATATTTACTTGTGTATAATGTGCACCCGAATGCGCACCCCATTTTTCTAGACAGTTTTCAAATAATAATATACTCAAGTGTACTTGTTGGCCACCTACTAAAACAAACCCTTTGGGACAGAAAGAATCACCAAAAAATACCCCAGCGTAAACGTTTATTAACAAATTAAAATAAAATAAAATATTACGGCTCCCTTGTATTTACATAACTCAAGCAGTATTATAGGTAGACATGTGAACTCCACTAATGATAAAGTAAAAAAAATCTCAACAGCTTAAAAATAAAATTAATGTAATGGCATCTGTAGTTCTGTATTATGGGATGTTTTTCCATTTATAATATGTAAATGTTCAATTGCACTATTATCTTAAGCAGTCAAAAGGCTTACTTCATCAGCTTTCAATTGTCAATAAATGGTGAAAAAAAACATGATAATTCTTCTGAAGTGTCTATCAGCTTTTAGACATAAGATTACTGAGCATCCTTGAATAAAAGCCAGATCTACTGTTAAGTATAATGAGCATCCTGAAGGGGGGATATCAATCTCATTGAAACTGTTTAACCCTCAATTCCCTTTTTTTACATTTTTTCCCATTCTCAGTGATAGAATACCCCTGCCAGTGACTTAAATCCCATTTTCACAGAGCAACAACATCGCATTTTACCCCTTCAGAACTCCCCACAATGAATTCCGTGTAGCACCCTTCCTAGTAAACAGATCAGCATACTTACCAATGAACAGCTGTATGTACCTGCAATGGGATTCTTCTGTTAAAACTCCTTAGAGAACATTGCCCTGAATTTCTTGTCCCCCAGTTAATGATTCTGGGCTTCTGTACAACAAAGAAAACACTCCCTATCCATTCAATTTGTCGCGATCTTTCGTTTTGATTTCTGCTAAGTAAGCGGCCTGAATTCCTAGTGACCTCGAGTACTTTACCTGGTCCTCAACAATTGACATGAGAGGTGAAATCACTATGACCAATGGATTACTAGGGAATTCATAACCTTTAGCATTAAACGATTTTTTTAACCCCGTAGCTTACAGGCAACATTTGGAAGGTTAGACTCTTCTATCAATAGCCCAAAACCATCTCTTCTTTCCACAAACTTCCCAACAATAAATCTTTGCTTCGCTTTGAACTGTACCACAGGAAACAAAGACAAGTCTTCTTCAAGCGCTTGCTGGAGGTCTCCCTTGAATCTTAAGTTAACACTACTATCAACTTCGGTAGAATTCGTACGGTCAACTGCTGTGAGCCTTAAAGCTTAAAAGTTTCGAAAGGAGTTTGGAGTGAAAGCAAGAAGAAGGCACTGCAGCTAGCTGGCATTTCCCACGATCAATCGACGTATCTGTGTGGCCTGTGCAACAGAAATTTTCACGTTGTAGAAAGTTTTAGAAGTCGTGCAACGAACATGGACATCTAAAATGTAAGCTTGGCGTTGTATACTAGACAGCAAATTAAGGTGTAAAAAGTGAAAGTCATGCATCGCGTTTCGTATCAGCAATAAAAATTTACAATACCTTGGAAAGATCTGCCCTAAATATTCATCGAGGAGTGTTTGTTTCTTGTAGCCGTGCTAAAGGTTGTAATTTTTGCGGGTTGTTAACATTTTGTTCTGAAACTTTCCTCGACAAACTTTCCCCGTTCGGCACGCTACACAACTATGGCAATCGATGAGGAAAACTACGTCGTGTAAGAAAACACGAAAGTCACCCGACAGCTTCTCTTCGCTGATTTTTTTTCTGGCCAATCAGAAGCAGGCAATTCAAGCGCTTCTGGAACTGGTTCGGTAAGAGTAAGTGCCCAGTCTCGATTTTACAGTAAACTTTCACCACAAACACTTTATTGACCCAACTAAATGTCCCTGGGTCTCCGAGGATGAGTTATTTCACTCAATGCCCGCCATCATGGATTTGACCTTTCCAGGTCAGCAGACCGCCACAGCTACTTCGTGTATCCCTCACGATAGTGTATAAATGCCAGGACCATGTGCTGGAAAGTCTGAAAATGGCTTTTTTTGTTGTGATACTTGACTCCAGACATTCCGAAATGACTCCAAAATTTGTGAAGCAGAAGTACAGTCACACTGACTTCACCCATCAATAAAATCTGCAAACGCTGGGCTGAATGACTTTAAAAGGAAACTTTTGTAGTGGAGGTCACTTTTCCACAGGCCAGACTACAGGTCACCATGATGAAGATGAATTCATGAACAGCATTAAGAGTGTCTCCTGGTCCTAATGCTGTAGCACTGTACATACAATCTGTGTGGTTTCAATGGTAATATTAATCAATGGAGCAGTGACCTGTACTGACTTGACCTGTGGAATGTGACCTGTACTTTAGACCTGCCAAAATTTTTGTACATGTAAATCCAAGGTATTTCATTTTTACTTTGTTTTCTTACATTTTTTTGGATTAATATGTAACTTCAAGCATACATGTACTGTATGATACCAGTGTTGGTAAATAATGATTTACATCCTCATTGTAAAAGTAAAAATTGATCACCAAATTAAAATTAAACTTTTTCCAGGGGAGGCCCTCACAATCTTCTATTGTAGAAGGCAGACCCCTTCCCATCACAGCTCTGCCCCATTTCAATACAGTCAGTTGCAAAACTACTGCTTGTTTTTCTCCTTCAACTTCAAATTGTTTGGGGAACCCTGCACTCACATTAGTCAACAGTACTGAGTATACTGATTAAGCAAATGTTTTTCAGTCTGTCACTATGTTATGCTTGTGAAATTAAGAATAACTTCTCTTTTGTTTAGTCAAAAGTCTAAAAATTTCCCTCATCTAAAGGCTCAGCGAATTACATGTATTAGACTCGTAATTTTACTGGTCACCATTATTAACTCGATGACAAATTTGAGTAGCCTTTTTTTATTGATTGTGTAGTCTCTCATACCCTGGGATAAAATAAAAATGCCTCAGGTGTATACTCCTTGTGGTTATTTTTTTTTCTGCCAGTTACATGTACTTTACGTGTTCAAATGATGTTGTTTACTGTGTTTGTTATTTTCAACAGGCGAATGATCAAATAAAGGAATCTGGAGGTAGGTTTGGAAAGATGATAATAATGTTTGTTGCCAGAAATGATTTATAAAAATTCAAAAGGCAGAGACAAGATTTCTATTCTTTATCGCTAGGCTCAGCCGAATAGAAAATATTTCTGTTTTAAGTATGAAGAGAGAAAACAACACAATGATAAATGGAGGGAGCCGCCAGCAACTGAGTTTATACCAATGATAGTTACAGCAAAAGCACCAAAATATAAGGGATATATGAGGGGGTACCCCCATTGATTTTGAAAAAGGTGTTTGCCTCCCAGGGTCTCAAACCCTGTGAGGTAAACATAATTTAAGGCCCAAACCCAAAATATGACATCCTGTTCAGAGGAATAAGAAAAACTACACTGTACAATATTTGTAAAAATTTAAATGGCCACACCTGGCAAACCTTTATTACCAGTACATCGCTTTTCTGATACTCTTGAAGATGGTTCAGTTTTAACAGATGGTTTGTTTGCCATTTAGCTGCGCATTTCACAGGCTTGAATTGAAACTGACACTTTTTAGAAATCTTATCCCTATGGGGTAACCCCCCCCCACTTCACCCCAAGGCTCACACTTCATTGTCCATTGGTGTGTAGTTAAGAAAGCTTAAGTCACACTCAGATTTGTTTGGCTTTTAGTACAATGTAGTTACCATAGATCCTTTATTAAATGCCCACCCCACCCCCCACCTCTCAAAGAAGCCCCCTTCCTCTAATAAGCTCCCCCTTTTTAGGGGAAGAAAGTTAATGAGCCCCCCTCTCTATTACGTCTCCCCCCCCCCCCCCCCCACCCCTAATTATTCTTCACTAATAAAGTGATAGACTAATCAATCACGACCGTAAAACTTCATGTGGACTGATCCAGGATGGTTTATTTACCAACTGGAAGTTCTGATTTGATTCTGATCCTGGGCTGCATGACCTAAAACTTCTTGTAATTGAGCTTTTCCACCATGTCTTTGTATTCTAGTTCTTTATGGAGAACTGATACTGTTGTCATTTCTAAATAATTTAGAATTTAATTCATTTCTTAATTATTAAATAAGCCCCTCATCTCTATTAAGCCCCCTCTCAAATGGGCTTGAAATAAATAAAACCCCTTGGGGCTTAATAAAGGATTTATTTTTCTAATTTTATGTTGTGACAAGCATTCCTTTCCCTTCATGTGTGAGTACCCCGGGAGAGTTCTCTTACAACTCTATCAGTTTAATCCCTCCCCCCCCCCCCCCCCCCCTACATGAGCCACCCTAACCCAAAGTTTTAGTATCTCATTGTTCACTTGCCTTCCAGGTACACAAGCAAGTATTATTATTATACTAACAGATGGAAGAGTAGATGACATGAACAGAGCAAGATCTGAGGTAAGTCTACTGCGGGTGAAGGTGTTAAAATACCCTAGGCACTTAGTTAAGTAAAACTGTGGCTCCAGAAAACATTTCTAGCTCAACTATAGAAGATAAGAATAATCTGCCCTCCCCCTCCTTTTCCAAACACACACACATACCCTTTTAGAAATTCCATAACTAAGGTACAGACATTTTTTTAAACTTTTTCATCTTCTTGTCCCAGATCTCCTCCACAAGAAATGTCCAACCCTATTTGTGGTAGTCTGTGGGGGAGGGCGGTGGGGTATGAAGAATTCTGGAAAATATTACAGAGTAGAGCAAGCAAACTTTTCTACATTGTATTTTAGGAACCTGCTCAGTAACTGCAAGGTCAAATTTTTTATTACATGTATGATAATTAATTTTTAAGATGATACTGTCAAGGAAATATGTTGTGATTCAATTTTATTCTTTGTTTAAGTTTTAGTTTCTTTTCTATAAAAATCATTATCTTGTATTACCATACCAAAAAAAAAAAGAAAAATTTAAACTAAGGATAAAATTGAACCACAACAAATATATTATAAAAGCCATCATACAATTGCCATTGTTGTGTGGGCCTTCAGTTTACCTTTGTTTTTATTGTATTTTTTTATTGTGCTTTTAACAGACCAAGAAGGCAAGGCAAGCTGGAGCAGAAGTTTATGCTATTGGAGTTGCAGCATATGTCAAGAAAGATGTATGTCAATACAAAATAAGAGGCTAATTTGAGACAACAGGAAAAGAGAGCTTAAAGAACTTCCTTGCTTTGAAGTTGCCAGGCTAATATTAATTGCATGTACCCAACAACTTGGTATTTAATTTTTACAGCTGCTTTTACTAAAACTGCATTATAATTTAGTCTTCCAACCACTTGACGCAAGTTAACTTTCTTTTCATTTAACAGCTTATTGAATTAGCCAACAAACCATCAGAATACTTTGTTTTCACTGAGCCAAACTACAATCTTTTGAAGAACCTTACAGATGAAGTAAGTAATTTAAGACAAAATGAGTTATTCCTTATTTTAGTGCATCTCTCTAGAGGTTTACAGTTTCATCAAAGTCTGTTGAACTTATTGTATGAATTTAAAGCAGCCTAAAATCACATATAGCTTATTCAATAAAGGTTGCTTTGGGCATTGAGAATTGGGCACTGGGAAGCTACTGTTTAGTGGTCACTCAAGCAAATCATTACAGTGAATTTTATATGCCCAAATGCCTTAAATGACCCACTGTCTAAATGCCAATTCCCGATACCCAAAGCAACTTCTATTGAGTACAGTAATTGAACGTCCCGTAAACAATCACCCAAAATGCAAAGACTTAGTGGTTAACCACAGGCGGGCATCTTCTGAGAAGAGGTCTGGGCACATCTACTCTATGGAAGACAATTTCTTGCATGCAAGTTATGCAACGTGTAGTTCCATGTTGTTACTAAAGCTCTTCGCATATTTTGAGTAGCATACTGAACACATTGAACAAAGAGATCAGAGAATGTGTCAAAGTGGTCGCTTACGTGTACAAGAGGTTAAAAACAGTGGAAAATCATTAAACTTTCAGGCCCAAAAAGTGATCGTTGTCGCTCACAGGTGATCATTTACTAGAGGTACCAATTGTAAAGTTTTGACGGGAAAAGTTTCGGTGTTTTGGATATAGGCAGTCGCTTATGGAAGGTGGTTGTTACAAAAGGTGGTCGTATATAAAGGTTCCTCAGTAGTTATAAGCTATAAATTGGCAATACAGGCAAAGCTGCCTTCAAGAAACAGCTATTGGTAGAGCACCCCTTTGGGAGGTAAGGGGGATTCCCTATAATGGCCTTTATGAGGGGGAGACTCTGCCTGTTAGGGGTGCCTTTTTTCAGGTTTCAGTTACAATGTGTATGAAAAGGGTTTGAAGATCTGTCATTTTGGTCTGTTAAGGTCTTTAAAAGGGCTAACTGACGCATTTTATGGCTGGTAAAAAGATGAGAAAACGCTCTGGTTTTGTTATCTATTCATATTTACGTATATTTAAAAGGCTTTGCATTTTTAGCAGTTAAAAGGATGCAAGTCTCTCAACTATAGGTATGTGAAATGGGTATTATAAATTTGCCAATGGACGGTATGAAGGGGAACGTTTTCTGTCAAAAATAGCTTTTAAAAGGGTAAGGGCGGGGCCTCCCCGTATAAAACAGTGTTGAGTAACCCCACAGGGAGAGTACCATCCTGCAGCCTTTTTTAAAATTTCTGTCCTTTCTTTCTTATTTGCAGATTTCTACTAAGTCTTGTGTGGAGCTGACTTCAGTGGATCCCCAGCAAGCATGTTTAGGAGGTAATGCGTTATTCTGCAGCTATTGTTATGGGTCATTTGTAAGTAAAGTAATGTTGATGTACGTTAGTTTGTCGTGTACCTTAGTGTCTTCAAGTTTCTTTTCTTTCTTGTACACTGTAGAAAATTCCACGGTGACTTTGTACGGGCGTGGATTTGTAAAGTTCAATGTAGCTGTTTGGTGTGGTTTCAGTTACAATGATACCTACCGTCTAGGTAAGTATGTTTTTTGGTTATCCTTGTGATTCCCAAAGTGGCCAAAATAACAATAAATACTCATTTACGGCATTTATAGAGTTTCACCGTGTATTTTATCACACAGCTTATTACAAACCTTGAAATAAATTGCTGTACTAAGAACAGGTTGACTTGATTTAGTATAGAAAATTCCAAAGCTCAGTGCAAAGTTACGAATATTTCGACCGAATCGCTTGGACTTCATCAGCGCTGTGAAGTGACATGTTGCGTGACAGAAAAGTAACGAATCCCCAAGAGAGGATTGTAAATTTTGGTGGTAGGTCAAGGCCCTCATTCCTATTCATGGAGGGTTTCCTCTTTTTAATAGCAATTGGAAGCTTAAGCAGCAACGACGGCGACGGTTGTAAAAAAGTCACTTAAAAGTAAATGAATCACGCTGCTTCAAACTTTACCGTGCCTATTCCATCTCGTTCAATTCGGCGAATGATGGCGATTTTTTCTGGAGTTGAATTATAAAAGACTGTATGAAAGTCAAGGAAAAGAAAAAGAGGTTATCCCTATATTAAGATCTCTCCTTACAGATAACCCACCCAGCCTAGGAAAGGTTGGACACAGCACCGTACCCTAGCTTTTCGAAGAGTGTTGTGAGCATAAGTGAAAGTGCTGTGAGACGGGACCTACAGTTTTTCGTCGTTATCCGAGAAGACTAGAGAGTCTAATCGTTTGCAGATAAGATTGAAAAGGCAGAATTTTTTCTCAGTTATTTAAAGACACTGAGTGATGGTCTGGCCGGGGTTTGAAACCGTGACATTCTGCTCAGCAGACGGGTGCTCTTCCAACTGAGCTAACCAGACGGTGATAAAGGACATCGCTATATTCTGGGAGAATAGCCGTTTGTTCTTTTATCGCACAACCTTGAGATTGTAAACACTGCCTTATATTTCTCCTCTTTCTTATTAATAGCAACAAGAGCTATCGCCATTGGAGACCGCCAGCTTATTTGCCCTGTTCCACCTATGAAGGACGCAAACAGGTGGATATATCTTTTATTAACCTACGCCATTTTTCGGGAAATTTTAGAAGAGTTTTATTTTACCCAACCTTTTTTCGGCGTCCCAAACATTTGGGACTTCGGGGGTTGGGGGGTGATAGGTGAAAGTATTTCAAATGCAGAATGAGGCTACTTGTATTCTACACAATTCAAAACTAACAACTAAGGATGCATAGAATGCTCATTAAAAAGTAATGATAAACAAAATTGCCGTGTTGTATTTGGAGTTTCCTTCCAAGCGTTTCGGGCTTGGTTCTTCATCAGTGGTGTTACAAGTACGTTAGAAACGTTGCAAGGTTTGCATATGAAATAAAAAAACAATAACAAGTAAACTTTGCAGTGCTTGCGCGGCTCTTCAAACGTACTTGTAACACCAGTCTCGAAACTTTTGAAAAGAAACTCGAACTACAACGCGGCTCTTTTGTTCATCACCGCTGTTTTATGGAACATTCTCTTACAGACTTCCTATTTAAGTGCTACGAATTTTGTTTTTCGTTATTCGTTCAGCTAATGATACATCCTGTTTTATTGCTTATCATTTTTTTTTTGCTTTCGCCTTCAGTTCCTTGATGTTGCAGGTTTCATTGAATAATGGAACAACGTTCGTTTCTAGTAACGTGAACATTACAACTAAAAATTGCCCAAAACCGGAAAATAATGGAACAACGTTCGTTTCTTGTGACGGGAACGTTACAACTAAAAATTGCACACAACCAGTAAAGCCGAATGAGGAAAAAGAAAAGGAAACAGAGCCGACAAAGGTATGCTACTTTGTAGTGTTTACGTAGGATTTACGTTTTTTAGGCTACTTACTGCAACTGGTGACATGTAATGTGTTCTGGTTAAGCTTTAGATATCTAGATAGCACTTATTGAATTGGCTGTCTTAATAAACCACTAAAAAAAAGAAAGAAAAATACTCAGCGATTTATGTTTTTCGCCTACTGTAAACTGCCGCTTGTAAGCTTCCACGTGACTTAAAACTCGCTTCCCCTCCCCCCTCCCCCCCCCAGTTATATGCCGATCTAGCTGCACGCAAAAAAAAAAAATGTTGAAACCCCAATATAACGATCCTCGTTATAACGATATTCCCGATATAATGGGCATTAGAAGAAAAATAAAAAAAATAGTAAAAAAAGGTGATCATACCAAAACGTCTTTCAACAAAAAGTATTAATTATTCAGAAACAAAGCAAAGATATCCAAAACAGCAAAGCCTCCCTCGCCAAATATCGTTCGAACAAACGACCCATTTCTAGTGTGATAGAGCGCGTATCATATCCTGGTTAGTCAATGTCCTGTGACATCACCATCATAATTAGTAAAGGTTGCTCTAAATGCTCCTCTTAATGTTAATATGATTAAGCTTTTTTAAAGCAAATTTTTTGCTCCTTTTTTTCTAGACTGAAAAGAAAACTAATATTGGGTTAATCGTGGCGCTGTTGTTCTTATTGGCATTTTTGTTGTTGCTTGCCTTGTGGTGGTTTTGGCCGCGTATCAGAAGGAAGGTGAGCCTGCCTGCAGTGTGTAATTTGTGTACTAAAACTGACAGGCGTGCAGTTGTGATAAGAGCTAAAGAAAATCACCTGATTTTTCTCGACAATCTTTTCTTTAGCGAGTGAATTTCTTTTTGTAAAATCCTAGGAAATAAACATTGCTACGAAGAGTCCAGCCAAAAAGGTCTCATTTGAATGGTAACACAACAGACAACAGATTGATTTAAAAGTTAGACTGGAAAGACTGGGAGCTACTGTGAATTCATATGAAATTATGGTCACACCATGGGATTTCTAGCCTGCGAAAACATCCGTTTCTCCTTGCTCTTCGCCGCTGGGGACGTTTCGCGCGGAGGAACGACGTTCCTCCGCGCGCAACGTCCCCAGCGGAGAAGAGCAAGGAGAAACGGATGTTTTCGCAGGCTATGGGATTTCGGCCTCAGAGTCAAAAGTTAGAACCATCTTACAAGATTCCATCAACCATTCTGGATACAAGACAGAAATACTGATCAAGCCTTTAAAATCCCAGAAGCTTGGAGAGCGGTAAAAAATATCGTCATCTGAATGGTTATTCATGTTTTCTACTTTAGCGTTGCGTTCAATGAGAGGGGTTGGTATGTCCCTAAGGCTGAATTCCAAAACCTGGCGTTTCGTGTATTGAGGAGAAAGCCGTGTCGCTCTGAATATTTCACTGTTGTATTTGAGCGCTTCTATGTCGCTGTCGCAGTTTTAATCCATCTCATTATATTGTCGCCATTTTTAATGCCCTATGTCGCTGTTTCAAGACAATGTCACTTGTCGAAGTACACCCTTACAAGGCCTCTTCAATTGTGGACGGATCTTCTGTGTATGCCACGATTTTTGTGTTTTTCAGCCACCACCACGTAATTACCAACCAGCGGCTGCAACGGAAGAGAAAGCAAAACCACCCGCTCGTCCCCCGCCTCCTCCGCCTAGGCCAGTGGAGAAAACGGTTAGTTACAAGACGGTCATAGACCGGCTGAACAATATTGTTCGGTCGGTAGGTTAAGTTTCAGTTTCTTGAAGAAATCCAAGACATCGACATATTTTTATTCAATGGAATCGTTGTCCCAAAAAAGCGTCGCAGTTTTAATTTATTGTTTGTTTACCAGAATTTGTACAGACTTTTGATTTGTGTAGATTTTGATTGGAAATATGGCTATGGTTATTACTAACATGTTGGCAAGAAAAACAACAACAACAACAACTAACACTTTTGTGTGACGTTGCATATTTCATATATGCTATATGCTAATCATCAGCCAAAATTTTTTTGACAGTTTATCAATTTATCAATATTTATTATTTTGAACTTGAAAATGGCGCCAAGATGACACCGAACGAAACGTCGTTCGTTCTTATCCGCGTTATTTTTTACTTGTTTCTGAACAAAAAAACATTTAAGCGGAAGGTTGTTAAAATCTCCTCGTGGTATGTCGTTTTGTTGTTTGTCATTTGCGTATTTCTTGTATTCTTCTACAGGCGTCTGGTAGAGTAAAATGGCCGACTGTTGACGCCTCCTACTATGGGGGTGGGGGAGTTGGTGGAATTGTTCCAGTCAGAGTAAGTATTAGAGTGTGTAGGGCGATTATCAGTATGTCTTTGGCGCGAGTAGCGTTTTTCCCCTGGGCATGAGGAAGAGGCTGTGATGTCGTGCTTAATGGGCAGTCATCTTTGTTTCAGATGTACCGAGGGAGGGAGGGGGGAGTCGTTGGGGTGTATGAGCATCGACGCTCGGCCGCTCGCTACATTTGAGACAAAAACTGCCGCCGATTATAATAACTGCTGGATCACGACGAGCCTACAGTAACTAGGAGACAGTCTATTAATACTTAAAGTTTTATAAACCAAGCCGTTTGCGTTCAAAATTGTAGGTAGATTGGGGAGACAAAGGTTCAACTGAGGCAGGAGCGAGGCTGGCAAAGGCTAAGGTAAACTATCCTTTTTGAATTGTACATGATAAGTAACCGCTATGTACTAGAATTTTCCTCGACTTGCCGTACTGGCCCCGGTTGTTCAAAAGGTGGATAACTTTATCCGCAGGATAAATCTCTATCCACTGGATAGCACAACTGGTTTCCGTAATACTTAGCCACTGGATAGTGATTTATCCGGTGGATAGCGCTATCCAGCTTTTGAACAACTGGAGCCTGATGTCTTACAGCCTTCGATGGCAGATAGGAATTTGCTCCTGGTAAAAGATGAACTATGTCCAACCGCATCATTTCTAAACTGGGTCCGGCTAAGGTGTCAGCTTGCCCTTATTTTTAAATATAAAAAGGATGTTTACACATTTCCTCAACGAGATTCAATCTGCTGGAACCTCTGTAACAAAATGGGCTCATCTTATAGTGTTAATATTTTCTTTTGGTCGTTTGTTACTATCGCTCTGCATAATACCAAGGCTCGTTTTGCGAAGACAAAATCGTGTTATTAAGGAATTTGCACACTAAGGTTAGTGGTTTCCCGCCTTTTCCCCACGTTCACGGCGTCTTTTTCGCGGAAAAAAATAATAGCTACATCATTAATTGACTATTAATTTTTTTTGTGGGTCCCAAAAAAACAGAGTAGGAGATAAACATTTCCATTGCTACTATGGTCGCTTTATCTAGTTTCAATACTTATGAATCTCCCACGGGTAGTTTATCGCGGTTAGAAGCAATGACAGCAGTTTTATGTTACCCGAGGTAAGTGCTTTATTCGGGGGACTTACATGTAGATGCGTACTTATATCACCAAAACTGTTGTTTTTATACACCTAATTCAAGAAAGGTTGCTTTGGTAATTTGTCATTTGTGCATACGGAACTCACTTCAATGACTTGCTTGAGTGTCCGCCAAACAATAACTTTCCAATGCCTAATTCTCCAATGCCTGAAGCAACCTTTATTGAATCAGGTATATATAACTCTTATTTTACTTTCACATTCCTATCCATTGCTTTGTATTTGTAGCCAACATTGATAAACGACACTGACGATAATGAAGGCTTAGTAAAGTCACCTTCAAAGAGATCTAGATCACCGACACCAGGATGTTGGACGGCCGCTAAGGTAAAAGGCTTAAGTCTGTTCACTCTGTATTTCTTCTAACGTCTTGGCTGAGAATTATATGGACATGTTGGAGCATTGCCAGCTGATTGCTCCCTTAACAAGGGCAAGGATGGGGGAGGGGGTAGTGGGGAGCAAGGGTGGCGCACAGGTGAGAGCACTCGTCTGCCATATGTGGGTAGGGCTCGAAAAGTCCCGTCCCGTCTTGCGGGGCAAGTGACTTTTAAAGCTCGTTGCACATGGGCAATTGTCCAAACCGTCATCTTCGAACGAAATCATTATCTAAGAGGAGCAAAAAGTGGCCTTGGACAAGGAAAATGTGAGAGCTTCTTGCCCAAAGAACAAGCCGGAGTTCTTGGTTTTTTGTCGAGCCCTGTGTGGTTTGAGCTTGTTGTTGTTTCTCTCTTCTACCTCAAGAGATTTTTGTCGGGTAGTCTTCTTTTCGTAGCTCCCAAAAAAGGGCGGACCTGCACCTATTCCAAACAAGGTTTGTACTAGGCTGGGAAAACGATAGGGATGGTGACGTAACAATGCCCCAATCCCTGAAACGATAGGTAGTGCAGGTTATAGGGAGTAATAAAATAAGAGGTTTGGAAGGGTGCTGGTCAATCGAAAGAAAAAAAAACAGTACTTCTAAATTTCAATTCGATCTGGAACGCACGTGCACTATCAAGCGAGTTCTTGCGAACTAAGTGTTTCTTGGATAGAAAGAAATTTACAATTTACAATCTTTTGTTTTACAATTTCCTTTTTCTTAGGTATATAACTTTGCGTTGCACCAATTGTTGATTACATGATATATAAGCAAGCAAACATTTCCTTGAGATTTTTTCTTTTCTTTTTGGTTTCCGAGATCCAGGAAGAATAAATACGTGCAATCTTGCGGCAGAAACGAGCCCCTAAAGCCAGTTTCACGTCCTGGCCTCACAGCAGGGGAAAAAGGAGGCTTTCGTTTTGTTTTAAATGTGATTGATCGAAGTTTCGTCAGCCTCATTTTCCCTTTCTTGCGTTCATGATAAAGACACGATGCGCACAGCGGAAAATTCCAAAAATGAAATGACATTTCGTGGCGCGAATAATCATTAACTTGGATGAATGCATTTGTTTCTAGATCAAAGTTCTTGCTGGAGTGGATGCTATGTCAGAAGGTTATAGGAAAGTGGCTTCACACCGGCCTCGTCCAGGAGGAAACGTACGTTTTTCTTTTCTTTTCTTTCTTTGATTAAAAAAAAAATAATGAATAATAATAATAATGAAATTAAATCAACAAGTCATGCCTACTGTGCCTTGTTTCACCTTGACCCGTACTAGTTACCTGTTTAACCGGGTGTTATGATAGACACACCTTCTAAATCAACGCGCGGTGTAAACTGCAAAACTTTTGTAACGACCGCTCGAACTTTTACTCAGCGTCTTGCGTTGAGCGTTATAGGTGCAAATGCACGATTGTAATTAACTCTGAAAATCTAAATGCAAATAATTCATATGTAAGTTCTAAAAACTACCATCCGCTGCTTCAGCGCTTTCTCAAGTTGTAAACGTACTGTTAAATGAAAAATCTCCTCAGGGACAAAATCTTCTAACCAGCACATAGCGGGTTCCTCTTCTTCTAATCGTAGAATGAACTTCTTCGACACAGTCGTCTTGTTCTTTCGATAGCTCAAGACACTTTCCTTGCGATTACTTAGTCCTCTTGTAAACTTTGATCTAAACTCATCGTTCGAGAATAGCTCATTGGCGCTGACCAAACTGTCCACGGGCCCTCCGTGGTAGCGCTCGTCACTAGCCCCCCTCGTTGCAGCGAGAAAAAGTTCGCCACGACGAATACGTGTGAGTCACTGGGAATGAGACTCATTAATGCTGACGTAAGCATTTGACAATGGTAGACTCTCAGATATCGCAACGAAGGGCAGTGTGTTATGAATCTTCCGAGGGCGCTGTTTGTTACTTCACTGCTATAGCTGAGATCCAATACTTCTAAAAAAGAGCAGGGGTTTTGAGTCATCGAATTCAGGACATCGTCTGTGATTGCGTGACCATACCTGTTTGGAATAGAGTAGCTGTTGTTGTTACAGTTGTCTCTGGCCAATCCCTTTTTTTGTTTTTTAAGGCCTGTCAAAAAGGTCATTTTCAATGTAAACACAGTTAGCGGTGCAGAATGCTTTAGGATTCTAGTCGTACTCGAGAGTTCAAAACTGTTAAAGTAAACAATACCATCTTTGAAGGTTCATGTTGCAGAAGGCTCATACAGGGACCTTGAAGCATGTTTTGGATTGTTGGGGCCCGCTTACGCTACGCGCAAGCTCAACGACTACCTAAAGGCGCTGTAGCTTATTCAGGAGGATCCCCGGTTTGGCTATAGCCCAGCCAGCCCCATAGCTTCATGGACCCTGCCATAAGAGTCTTCGCAACTCTCCGTCACAAGTATGCCTTTGTGCTACTCTCCCTCCCAAAGGGTTGTGACCCACCAAGGCCAGAGGCTACAACGCATTGTCACAGTTACATGTCAGTAAAGTTCAGTGCAGTTGTAGCTTCATGGTTTTGATGATCTAGAGGTTGCATAAATGAAACCATTACTAGACTAGTTACTTGGTTGTACCCCCAACCTACCCACAACAGCAGAGTCGCAGATAACGGAGAAACCGACAGCGTGGTAACATGAATTTTAAACCATTTTCAGTCAGGTGTCTGCACCAAGATAGGTCTACTTCTGAAATCACCGACTTCTCCCAGCGAACGGACATAACAGCGTTGTCCGAAACATTCGTGCCATCGAGCACCAGTGACGTCAGTGACGAGCAGTTATCGATTAGCTTCGGAAGGCTCTCACCCTGAATGTTTTTGCATCTTCGGAGACAGAGTGATTTAAGATTCCTGTGAATAAGATTTTTCAAGATTCGTATTAAACAATGCCTGTCTTGCAATGACCTCTCCTATTACACAGGCTTAAGATTGCGCAAATTTAGCAAGTTTTCACGCTTAGACCTAGTTTTCAGATTACTTATAACGCAGCAGCAGAGAGAAAGGAAATAGCTTCTCGCTGTTAATTAACGTTACATCTCGTTTTCGTTTGACTGACTTAAACATCCCGCCTTCAGTTAATTCTTAATGGCAGTCAAATCTCTGTTCTCACCCAAAATGTTGAGTAGTGATGGGGAAAATGTTCTCGTTCATCCCAAATTCTTTACCTGCAGTGTTCTGCGATGTAACGCACCATTTGATCTGTGAGTGAAGAACAGTAACTGAACTCAAGTATTCTTACAGCTTGCAGCGAGACAAAAACCCCTCGTTTTTCCACTTCCAACTCTAGGCTCTCAAATAATTGATCACTAACCCCAAGGCACTTTACTGTTTGTAGACGTTGGGACATGATTCTAAAGGCGCCTGGGTGTCCAGAGCTGTGGCGTATATCCAATTTTGATAGGTTTTCCAGGAACGATGTCTCCTAGAACAAATACAAATAGCATACAAATTGTTTTGTTCTACCGTGTAGCGTGAAAATTTTGCAGGTTCTAATTTTTGCAAATTTTGCGGATTGACCTCGATCCGCAAAAATTAGTTCCCGCAGAAAAAATAAAACGCTGCAAAAATTAACTCCCTTCAGTCAAATTAAAAACTCTGCTTTTAATGGACTTGTTGTGTATGTTAGGGATAGGCCTTTGTTTTGTTTTGCTGTTGTTCAGTCCCTTTGTGGAGTAAGATATTACAGTGATTACCGTATTATTCTCCATTAAATATGTAAGTAGAGTGAACTTTGACTCAACATACCGTAAAATAAAAGTTGAAAATACCATGTTAAGGTTTCTTCTACTTAAATATTCTGCTACTTGAACAGAGAATCGCAAAAATTAGTTCCTACCAGAAATTTCAGTCATCTCGAACCGCCAAAATTTGTTTCCGCAAACCACAAAAAATCGCCAATCCGCAAAATAAAACTCCCGCAAGATTTTCATGTTACACGGTAACTCTCTTGTAGTCATTTGTGCTGATCCAATACATGAGCCAGAAATTAACAGCAAATAAAGCGCGTCACTGGCCTGCTGAGTGGGAGGTTGCGTGGTGAAAGCCAGGCGACAATCAGCCACGATCGCTGTTGTTGTTGTTGTTGTTTTCTTTTTTAAAGAAAGACTTGTAAGATCATTCTCGCGGTGATATTTGTAAATGTCGCTGTACACAGTTGCTATTTATAGAACAAAACTGAGACAAACAAATTTAGTTAACATTAGCGAATTCCTCACTTTTGTCATTGAAATGAAATATCATCCTTACATGTCAGGCAGAGGGGACGTAAAAAGACCCCTGACGTTGTTCGAAAAGTGACGGGGTTGAAAAACCCTGGTGTCATGGTTTATCTCACTTGTGCCGTGACTGGTCTGGGTGGGCGAGGTGGGAACAAACAAGTGCTGAAGCGACACCAAAGTGCATCTCTTTGTACTGTCACGTCCGATATTACCTCTTTGGTAAAAGCGCACTTGAGCTATCGAGGCCTGCACGGTGGGAAGCTTATTTCGGTTTCAGTAGCATGAAAGACCAAGGTGTATTGGTATATTGCTGCATTGCTGCCCCCACCCCCACCCCTCTCCTTCCCCCTCCCTCCCCCTCCGTAACAGGGTTCCCCTTAGCAGTGTGGTGTGTCGCCGGTACCCATACATGCACCTATTCCGAGTGAAAAGAGTCAAAGTTCTTGTCTAAGGAAACAACGCAAGAACAAGACATGAATCCGGACCTACACATCTTAACTTCGAGTTGTCAACCTCTTATCTGCCGCGTTGTTTCCTCCGTTATTCAACCACTCGTTGCGGCGGAAAAATTGGCACTGTCTTCTTTTCTTTTTTCGTTTTTCTTTCTTTTTGGTCTTTCTACCCTTTACTACTCACCTTCCCCGTGAAGTCTTCAACAAATGTTGTGGATTCTAAACAGAGCACTCTTAGTTTAGGACAATTCTCCACTAGAACGTGAAAAACTCTTGGCGACAACGTAAACCCTCCTAGGTTAAGCTTGTATAGCATTGGCACCATCCGAGAGCGAATTACCTTGATAAGGCACATTTCATTGAGTTTATGAAACCGTTTAAGATTCACTGACTTCCACAGTGAACTATCATACGCGATCAACCTCCATGTTCGGCAGACCTGGGCAATGTGGCACAAGTCTGTCTCGCTGAGACATCGAAAAATTAATAGCAAAATAGTGTCGGGGAACTCTTGGATATGCATATTTTAAGAGGAAGTAAAAGGATAAAATCCGACATTCGCCATGTTTGTGCGTATTAGAACGCGCGCAATCATTTGTTACGTCAGTTAATTGATTATGCATCGGATCAACCATCTTGGCAACCTAGCTCGATACAGGTTCGTCGAGCTCAACATGTCCACCGAGCTCGATCAACAATCTACCCCGGGAAACCTTGCTCGATTTGTTGTAACTGATATGATCCTAACCGTGCTGGAATCCACTCGTACTCAGTCTCCATTGGCCGTGCTGGACTAGTAATCGACATCGACTTAACTGAATCGAGCACGACAAGCATCGAGCTCTCGTTTACTATTTCTTTCTTTTAACTGTTAGTTCTTTTGTATATTTAAACGAGTTTTCTTCTTAAAACGGGAAAACACCATACATAAGTTATCATTTTTCGTTGAATGCTGTTTATTGCTGTTTCTGCTTAGTTGACGCTACATGTACATCTTACAAAAACTATCTTTAATCGTCCGCCGTCGTCTGCTACTGTTTATAAATATACCTTACATACAACTTTGACTTTTCTTAACAAGTGTTCTTAAAATACCCGCCCATCGCTTGCTCCGAATCGTCAGCTACATTAATCTTTAATCTCGTTTGTTTTGTTTCAGTGGCTGTATTCTTCAGATCCTGAAGTTTGATTCCCCTATTTTGCGTCAGGAACAGACAAACAATGACTTTTAATTTTTGTACTGCTATAGAAAAGCAATTCTGAGGTGGTTTCGCAAAGTGCGATAAAGTGACGGACAAAACTAAAGAATAGGTATACTTTCTCTTTAGTTCCTGCATATTCCCTTACTTTGACTTGCGCTGTTATAGTTCTCGCCGTTCAACAAGATATCCCTATTTCTAACAGTATTTTTATACTTGATATAAACAGGCTTTTTTTTAATGAATACATACATAAATTAATAAATACACAAATAAATAAGCCTTTAGTAAACGAGAACTAGAATTGACAAGTTTAGTTTCAGTGTACGTTTAGGAATAGGTTAGTGTGGTACTTAGTCATCAAATTATTGCAAGTTGCAATGTGTGTATAATACAACATGTTTTTAGTAAATATGACGAGAATGGCATCAGCAACAAACTTTGTATCGTATTTTACCCCTATTCTCTGGTTTAACAAGCTTTTCAAGGAACTAAACTTTAAATCTTTCCATTATGGGAATTTTTATGCATGTCTGTTGTATTGTCAAGAGGGACTTAATAGCCCTGCAAATTAGATCAAAGACAGTTCGCTCGGCCATGTGTTTTTGTTTTGTTTCGTTTTTGTTTTTCATCGGTGTTATTCCTCTTTCAGTTTACTAATTATTTACTGAATAGCTGAAGTAGACGAACCGTCATGAGTTTCCCCCAAACCAACCCCCACCCCACCCCCAAATCTCCCCTCACCACCGTCACAAAGGTTTTCGTGACGTTCCATAATTCTCTCATATGTTATTTTGAAACCCGCGCGTTAGTTAGGCTGAAGTCGGCTATCTTTTAGGAAGACATCATCGAGTCTAACAAAGGAACAAGACAATCACGCTGTTAAAGTCTGTCTCGTCCAATACCTTATTGTATTTCGTCTCATTTTGCTATATACCCAGGTGAAACACTCGGGCTCGAGACGAAAGAGTTATCTATATTATGAGCTTTTTTTCTTGGCGGTAACAAGTCTTTGGCCTCGGAAAAATGTATACAGACACAGTAGGGACCTCGAGGTAGTGTTCTCATAAGCGAGAGTCTGTAATAGCGGCACTTTATTTCTGTCAAACGTCTGTAATTTGTTTTCGCCAGGGATTTAGCTGCTGCCCGTTTTATCGAGGTGTCCGTTATAGCGGGGTGTCCGCAAAGCAAGAGTTGACTATTTTCGGCCAGAGCCAACGCGATGATGATTTCTGACAAAGCGAAGCGCTTAGTTTAACCCATTCGTCCATGGGAATTTTGCCGAATAACGCGTTGTGACGCTAGTCGAAATGTTTTGTGGTCACTCTCTGGTTATAAAGAGCTAAAACTTACCACAAAGCTGTTTCCAGGTCGTACGCTTCTCGTCCTTCTGATTCATATGCAAAATACTAGCTTGCGAAGTTCGGGCATGCGCAGAAAGTAAAATTTCGAGATTTTGGGTTTAAAAGTGACACAGCGGTCTTCACTTTTTTCGTTTCCCTTTATTTGCCACCCTCTTTTCTCGGTTTCTTGCTTCATTTTGGTTTCTTTTGCTGGGCATTTAGCAGGTTTCATTTGGGTGGAAACCTTTTTGGGCAAGCTTTCAGGTTCTTGGGTTTAAATCTCTCTCCTCCGCAGGGGCTCCCGCTAGGTTTTCCAATAAAAGTAGCAATAATCGAAAAACCCCGCGCTCTCATTTTCTTTTTCTCCCTCCCCCCCCCCCCCCCCCCCCCCCTGCCTCCCATAACACAAAGAGAACACAAAGAGGCCTCTGCGGAGGAGAGAGGATTAGATGAAAGGAAAGGTAGGGAGTGGTGGAACAAGATTTAACATGGTGTTTCTCCGGCCTCCTTGACTGAATCTGTCTCATTCTGGTATGGTTTGAAAGATCACTCCACCCTGCACTGGTTAGCAGACACAGTTATCCTTGACCGTTAACAAGGTAACGACGTCACAAGCGGTAGAAGGGACGTGGATCTGGACGGGCGATTGCGGGAAGTTCAGGGGCAATTTGGTTAAAATTGTTTTAATACCAGGCTGTTCATGTGCGTTTTTCAGACGCCGCTTTGCATCCGGGAACTCGGAATAACAGAATGTTGGAGAAATGTGTACTGCAGCCAGTATTTGCCAAAAGCGGGAGTTTTTTCCCCCGAGCGTTTTGGTGATATTTCGCCCGTATTAAGTGGAGAAAGGCTTTGTGTGGTGTGGCTTATTTTATCAGTGCCGAGAAAGTATTTTATTGTGTGATTTCCAGATACTGTTGACAGACAGTCTTAAGGAGCAAGAGCGGTGCGGTGGTGAGAGCACTCGCCTCCCACCAAAAACACTGTGGCTTGGGTTCGAATCCTGGCGTCAGCGCCTGTAGGTTGAGTTTGTTGTCGTTAGTTCTCTCCCTTTCTCCGAGAGGTTTTTCGCCGGTTTTCCTCTCCTTAAAAACCACCACTTCCGAATTCCAATTCGGTCTGGAACACACCCGCACGTTTCAGCGAGTTCTTAAGAACTCCTAAGTGCAAATTTCCAATTTACAAATTGACAATTTTTACAAGAGACACAACTCAGCGGTTTCGTTGAGCTGTTACAAGAACATTGTGCATGTTTTTATTCAGTGTTACAGTGCAGCACTTTACAGTTGACTAATTCTAAGCTCTCTGGCTAACTTCACTTCTGAAATTCTAGAAATCATGCTTTTATTTAAAAGTAAAGTTCTTAACATTTGGTATAGACTACGAGTAGTCCCCATTTTTCCTCATTTTTCTCTCTCCCCACCGCGTCTCGCCTTTCTCACGCGCGCTCGCTTTTCGCTCGCTCTACTATCCCTGAGGAAAAATGGGGACTACTCGTAGTCTACATTTGGTATAGTCTTCCACGAATCGCTTGGACCAATCAGTTTTCAAACGTTAACCTTGTAGTGAACTACTCTTGCAAGTAACAAGTCTCTTAAGACCATTGCGATACTTACTGCTAAAAGTGAGGCAGATAATCGGGTTGACAGCACAGTTTCCTCTACACATTAAGTAGGTGACAAAATAGTATACTTTAAAACTACAGTAAGACCAAATGGAACTGTCCGAGGAAAAATACATTATTAAAAGGTTACTGAAAAAAGGTATCCAGCAAATGAAAAACACTACAACGATAGCAATAGCCATCTTGAGCACTTTTCTGTTTCTTCTTGCCCTCTGTTCCTCAGCGTTGGCTGACTGTTCACCTGGATGGGCTTGTTTTTTAAGTTTAATCATGATGATGGAGTAAAGTATCACCAACAGGACGAAGGGGGTGTAGAAAAGTACGGTAGCACCTACCAGGAGGTAATTTGCATATGTGTCTCCTTCGAAGGTTTCTGCCCTCTGATTTTCGCACATGATTCCTTCAGGATAATGAACATGTTTAACAGCAACAAAATATAGCAATTGAACGGCCATCGCGACAGTCCACGTAGCGACAATGAAGAGTGGACGCTGCTTGCTAGTTATCAGAGGGGAACGAAGTGGAACTACAACAGCAACAAATCGATCCACTGTTATCAGAACAAGGCTCTGAATAGACACTAACAAGGAAACGACTGCAAGAAAAATCTGTATCTTGCACAAGGCCTGACCAAGGAAACCACTAATAAGCCACGAGCCAAAGTGCACCTTTACCACAAGAACAGGGAACGTGAATATTGGATAGAGCAGGTCGGACATGGCCATGTTTGCGATCAACATATTTATCGGTTTTCTCAATGTTGGTGTTTTGTAAACAATTAATACGATGAGAAAATTTCCAACCAGCGAAACGACAAGGATAAAACTGTAAGCAACTGTTGCTCCAATTTTTCCTGCTTCGTGATTTATCAGACTGAAGCAGCTCCAGGAACTTGATCCAGTTGCTGTTGTGTTCATGCTTACTGACTCATTCACAGGTCTGTTCTCTTGAGGCTTTGTTGCTTCCAAAAACACCTTCTGTTCAAGTAATGCCGACTTATGTATGTTTAATATAAATAATACCTCCGTCGAATACCTGATTAGCAAATTAATAATACTATAATACAATCTCCTAAACAATTGATTTCAATCTAAATTCAATAGATGGACTTCTGTAAAAACTTTGGATAAATACTCCTAGTGAGCGTTAATAATAAAGCTGCTGAATTTTCATTAAATGACTTACGCAATAATATAAAGCCGTAAATTGCAAAACCTGATCCTTCCACGATTTTCCCATTTGGAGGGCCCACCTGCCCCTCCAGTATAGCTTTTGAGGGGGCTATATGTCAGGTTATTTGCTTTTTAAAACGCTGAAACGTGTCTCCTGTCCATTAAATTCCATTCAAAAGCTCATTATTAACCCATAAAGAAAAAACGAAAGAAATTGATGTTTGATGAGTGTCAACGACACGGCTCAATTTTTCCCACTAAAGTAACCCCAAATCTAAATACTAGTGCAAGAATAAGTTGACCTATATCAGCGATTTTGAAGCCTTTATGTACTTTCTTTTCGGCGAGGATGAAGAATGAATTAACAATTGAAACCCAAATTGCACGCTATCATGCACCATTTAAAGCAACCCTGATTCCTCGAAAAAATCAAAAGCCGTATATATAGCACAATGAAACATGTAAAGTATTCAAAGGAAAAAGTAGTTTTATCCTTCTAAAGTCGTGTTCTTTTTGTCTGATTTCTTAGCCGTCTTCACGTTTTGAATAACGAATCGACTAGAAAACATACATATACCTCGCTTAACTGACGACTAAGATTTCTTAAGAACTTCTTCTATTCATTTTCTACTAGAAAAATGTTTAAAAGCAAGGGTATTTTAAGTAATGTTCTAAAAACGAAGGGCAGTGATAAAAGACGTGCAGTTTAAAAACGTCAGGTTTAAAAACGCCTTTGGAGTATTTCATTTTAGTAGAACTGCTAAAGCCTGTTTCCATATGATCGTCCCGATCGTGCCAGTCCTCTCAAATAATGTGCAGACGATCGAAACGATCATATTGAAACGCTACCCGGACTATCGCAAACGACCCGGACGATTGAGACACCCTCGATCACTTGGATAGACAGTGGATAGAGTTGAATTCTATCCGGACGATCAAGACGATCGTGTAAATTTTGAAGCGATCATATGGAAACGCTCTCAGATGACTGAGACGATCGAAGGCTATCTCAGAAATCATCACTTTTATTCCAGTAATCGAGAATAAACTCGACCTAGATAGCGCTGAAGTCGAAGTCGCGTATGGGCGCTATTTGAAACTAGAGAAAATCCCTGACATCGAGTTCGACGTGATACTATGTCTAATATATAGATTTAGCCAGGGCTAAAAGCGAAGCTCTTGTTATTAAAACTTGTAAACAAAAAAAATTAAATCGTCTAATGCTAAACGGGGAGGCCAATGGAAATGGCATCAATAGATCCTGTGTTGATGTTCGCTTTTATTTTTCACTGCCGCTCAGTTTCACCTTGCTGGCCACTAGCATTTCTCATTGTCTCACAGCCGCTTTGAATTTTCATGTTTTTCTTCCTACAAAATTCTTCTCTTTTGTTCTCAGAAACTAGCTCTAGCTCAGTTTCTCTGTTATCCACGTGAGTGTAAACATCAAAAATAACGTTGAAAAAGACAGGACTTTGTTGTTGTTTTTTCTTTCTAAAAGTCCGGGCGGCCATGCGATTTCTTTCTAAATAAAACCTTGAGTTGCATTTGGGTTGCCATACCTGTTAATTGAATTATTTTACATTGGTATTTCTGTGGTGCGGACGGGCGGTCGGGCGGGCGGGCGGTCGGTGTACGGTCACGCGATTACCAAATTTTCTCGGATGGGTAGTTTACCACATTTTTTTACCCATGGTGCTCCGCTGCGCGCTTCGCGCGCGAGAGCTCCGCTACTATGTCATCGTGGAACTCTTCTAGCTTCTCAACGCCGCAAAATCGAGATTAAACGCAGATAGTAAGGCATGAGGTTCGCTCCCCGAATAAAAATGATCATTATGTTTGGCTCAGTTTGCGAAACAGGCGCAAAAATTCTATTGTCTCACCCAAAGACATCGCTGACGACCCCGCGTCTCTTGCCTTTGAGGGATCGTCTCGAAATTTTTTGAAACGACTGGGACGATCCAGACGATCATATGGAAACCAGGCTAAAATAATGCATTTTTTGTTTTAAAACATGTTGATTGAAAAAAGTTGAACAAAAGCAGCAAAACTGATAACAAATGTTTGGCAGACATATTTATGCAAATGCACTATCCAACTGAAGTACACAGTTTAAACGTCTACTAGCGTTCGCAGTCAGCTAACCAAATGAAAGAAATTTCACAGTTATCCGGCTGCACAAGAGGAAAAAAAAATTCTGGAGAAGAGTGTCCCTAAATGTAACTGCAACGCAACGTAATGGGCTTTGACATTATTTTTACGGAATCGCAAACTGGTAAAAACCCTTGAATGCTGAGGTCTACTCAACGGGTGAAGTAAACCGACTGGTTCGTTCTCGCCGGATCTCTAGTATAGAGGTGCTAATGTCAGGCGTCACTTGAGGTGGAAATTAAAACAAAATTGAATGCAAGGCAGCCTCGTTCCCAGTCATCATCGGCGATTTCGGATGTGACGTCACCTGTCAAGCTTGTCGGGAAAATTCGCACTCAGTTCCAAGCCTCCTCTCGTAACTCGGATAGAGCGAACTGGCCTTGGTACGAGGCTGAATGCAAGGCTGGAAATACGGGAAAGGGCTGGTTTATTTAAAGTTCCTGACTGACAATCAAAACGTAAGTAAAAATTTGATGAAACTTGCAAAGTATTCAAGGGAAAAGTACTTTGATCCTCCTAAAATCGTGTTTTGTCTCGTGCCGTGAGTGCTTTGAACAGATTTAAACGCCCCCGGAGTATCTCATTTCAATAGAATTGCTAAATAATGTGTTTTTTGTGTGTTAAAATTTGTTGATCGAATATTAAAAGTTAAACAACAAAAGTAGCAAAATATATCAAATTTTCCGCAGAAACTTTTATGCAAATGTATTATCCAACTGAAGTACATCGATCGATTTGAACACGGATAAAGTTTGTAAAAGCTAAAATTCGTTTCAAATCAGCATGTTGACACATCCACTTTAAAGAGTTCAAAGAAAAATACATGCTAATTCGGATTAAATTTAGACAGTTTTTGAATAGACTGAAGTATTATTAGTTGCGTGAAGTTCTATGAATTAATTCTTCTTCTAATAATAGCCAAATGTTTCGGGTGTCCGAGCAAGAACAATAACCAGGAAAGAGATATACACTGAGTGGGTTTCTTCATGATTGAAACTCTCTCTACGTTATTTTTCACTTATCGACAATTCACTCCACAAAATACCATAACATATCATAATGCTCTCTGTTTGTCACCCAAAATTTTGTACAAGCATTGTTTTCAGTTTCTCTCCACAGTGCTTATGCAAAATTTTGGGGTGGCAAAAAGAGAGCGTTATGGTATGTTATGGTATTTTCTGGAGTGGTCAATTATCAATGAGCGCGTTTCTGTAATGGTGTTCCATTTGAATTTTTGTCGAACACTCGTTTTCTCTTTACTTGCAGATTGAAGCACTTTTATTGTCCTATTTCACTCAATTCTACGATCATTTAGAAACAATGCTCTTAAATTTGCACAACGTTTTATTAACGAAAAAGTTGAACCTTTTCCTTAAGCAGTTTGGTTCACAAATTACCCAGAATTTTAGATGCAAGAGTAAACAAGATTATTATCTTGTTCAAGAGACACTACTGCAAACTGATCAAATAACAACAAAAAAAATGACAGACCTAAATAATACCGGTAGACTAATTGCAAGATCATTATCAGCTCTCATAATTTACACCTTACCACGTCATACCATGAACTTCCGTTTATTATTTTACAGCAGCATATGTTCTGTAAATTCGTGTTTTTTTTTTCCCAATATACCTGATGAAGGCTGGTACTGGCCAGTTAAAATATTGTATACCTAAAGCCTTTTTTACGTTGTTTTACCAGTCTTTGCAGTAGTCTTTTTGACTTTAATTCTATGTTTATCTTTTTCGACAGATTACGACCTTGTTTGATCCAAAGTTGAGCTAGATTGATCGTTGACGGTTTTTGCAGTGGTTTTTCAAGCCTTAATTTACGTTAAGATAATAATGTTTCACCATCATTTTGAAGAAAAGTTTTTTTTTAATCGATATTATTATTATTATTATTATTATTATTATCATTTATTTATTTATTTATTTATCTATTTATTTTTATATTTACACGAAACGCTTTAGACCCAGCTTTTAGTTTCCAAAAGTTAATCTTGCACTGTATCACAGCAGTTCACAATTCTCTTAAGTGCTTGGCGATAATTACTGCTAAAAATGAGGCAGATAATCGGGTTGATAGCAGAGTTTGTGTGAGACACGTAATAGGCGACAATGAAGTATAGATCAAAACTACATGAAAACCAAATGGAACTGTCCGGTGCACTAAGACTAACTATCAAAAAGTTACTGAAATAGGGTATAAAGCAAATGAAAAACACTACAACGATAGCAACGGCCATCTTAACCACGTTTCTGTTTCTCCTGGTGCGTTGTTCTCCAGCGTTGGCTGACTGTTCACCTGGATGTGCTTGCATTTTAAGCTTCATTAAGATGATAGAGTAAAGTATCACCACGAGGACAAAGGGAATGTAGAAAAACACGACGACAACTGCTAGGGCGTAATTTTCAAATGTCCCTCCGAAGATTTCTATCCACAGACTTACGCACATCAGTCGTTCTCGGTATTTAACAACTTTATTAGCAACAAGAAATGGCGAAAGAACAGCCATTGCGGTGATCCACGTAGCGATAATAAAGAATGGACACAGCTTTCTAGTTATGAGACGAGGGCGGAGTGGAACTACAACAGCTCCAAATCGATCCACTGCTATCAGAACCAGGCTCTGAATCGAAACGAACGAGGAAGCATCTGCAAGAAAGGTATGTAGCTTGCATAGGGCTTGGCCAAAGGTACCACCAATAAACCACGAGCCAACGTGCATCTCTGCCAGGAGAACAGGGAACAGGAATATTGGAAAGAGTAGGTCGGATATGGCCATGTTTGCAATCAACAGATTAATCGGTTTTCTCAAAGTTGGTGTTTTGTAAACAATTAATACGATGAGAGAATTTCCAACCAGCGAGAAAACGAGGCTCAAACTAAGAGCAACTGTTGCTCCAATTTTTCCTGCTTCTGGATTTATCAGACTGGAGCAGTTCCAAAAACTTGATCCATCTACTGTTGTGTTCATGCTTACTGACTTCTCGACAGTTGTGTTCCTTCTCTTGAGGCTTGTTTCCACCGAAAATCATCTACAGTTCAAATAATGGTTTAATATATTGTGTATGTTTAATATTCAGCCATCGACAACACTTCTGGCGTCACTGTATTTAATTATGAGAAAATACTGCCACCTGCGGTCAGTGTAATCTTTGACGTATTTCAATATGACAACCGTCGAAGTGTGATCCACAATGACTGTGGTTTCGGTTCGTACCCTCTTTGATTAACGGGCGGGACATTCGTGCCTCATGATCATGAAAATTGGTTTATAAAGCAGGTGATAGGAAAATTGAAATTTGTCAAAATTTGAGCGTAAAAAGGGACCATATTTCACCCTTTGCTACCTTTTTTTTGTCAGGGAAAAGGCACTAACATAGTTTTTACAATGTTCAAGAAGTCTTGAATTTTACTAGTCGTCTTTGAAAAGTCCTTGAAATATACAACCTTGTCTACGCCAGACACCTTTTTCTGAGGAAAATTTGGTTCATCCTTAGTGTAAGAACTTGTACTTAAGCTCACCGGTAGTGTTAAAACATTTTTGTGCATGAACAATATTTCATTTCTGTTCCTTTTTTCAAATGAAAATTGATTTATAAAGCACGTGATACGGAAAATTTGTCAAAATTTGCAGGTAAAACGGGACTATATTTCACCCTGTGCTACCCTTGTTTTTGTATGAGAAAAGGCACTAACATGTTTTCTACAATCTTGAAAAGGTCTTGAATTTGACTAGTCATCTTGAAAAGTCCTAGAATTCAGTTTAGGTCTTTGAAAAGTACTTGTCATGATTTCTATATTTGGTCTTGAAAAGTCCTTGGAATATACAACCTTGTCTACGTCAGACACCTTTGGCTCATCCCTGGTTTAAGAACCTGTAAAGCTCACAGGTAGCGTAAGAACATTTTTGTGCATGAACAACATTTTACTTTCTGTTCCCTTTTCTCAAATGCTATTTCTGTACCTCACATGCAATTGCAAGTCATACCCAGTCATTTTGCATCAAAGGGGGTTAAAGAAGGCTAATTTAATAAATAAATCATTAGTTAGTCCTTTAAAAAACTGTAATTTGGCCTTAAAAAATCTTTGAATAGTCCTCGAAATTTGTTTGTCTGAAGTTGTACGAACCATGACTAATTACTGTGTAATGACTTAACCACAGAATGGAGCTAGTAAATACATCAATATCCTCATGACATAGCCCCTTTTGGCTCTCTTAGATGATACTTATGATAAAGAAGGTAAAAATTAATTGAACTAACATTGCAGAAGGAAATGATGGTATGAATAGAAATCCGTTCGATGTTTAATAATATACATTGAAATATTTTAGAGCGCTCTTTTGCTGAGAGCACGTCCGTTAATCCCAAACAATGCAAAAAGTTTAAATTGGAAAGCAGAAAGTTGAAATCAAAATTATTGACAGGAGAGTCACTTGTCTCTAGGTAGAACAATTGACAACTCATTTAATACGTACTTTTTTTTTCGGCGAGGATGAATAAAGCAACCCTGATTTAATTCAAGCGGCATTTTAAACCCACTCCACAAAAAAATAAAAGGCCGCATAGCACAATGCAAAGTACGTGACTGACTATCAAAACGTAAATAAAAATTCAATGAAACTTGCAAAGTATTCAAGGGATTATACTACTATTTTTGCAATTTGATTGGCTTAGAGCAGTGGTATTTCAGCTTAATTTGAAATAGCTACATTTGAAAATTACAAAACCTTTGCGGGTAGTAGTATGAACAAATAATAGCATAATTTGGCATAAATACCACTCGTGATATTTCAAAATTGTCTCAACAACGTACAACAATTTCGAAATATCACTCGTGGTATTTATGCCAAATATCACTACAAATCATGCTATTACCTATACAAAGTACTTTGATCCCTCTAAAATCGTGCTTTGTTTCGTGCCGTGAGTGCTTTGAACAGATTCAAACGCCCCCGGAGTATCTCATTTCAATATAATTGCTAAATAATGCGTTAAAATGTGTTGATTGAATAAGTTTAAACAACAAAAATATAGCAGCAAAATATAACAAATGTTGGCCAGAAATTTCTATGCAAATGCATTATCCCACTGAAGTGCATCGATCGAACGCCATGACTGTTTGTAAAAGCTTAATATTAGTGTCAAATCAGCGTGTTGTAACATCCACTTTAAAAAAGCAATAGATCAATGCTAATTCGGATTGAATTTACTGTACAGTTTTGGAATAGTATTAGGGCCTGTTTACATGAAGGTGGGGGACCCCAGGTCATGGGTAAGGTAAACCGCTTAGGTAGGGTAACCCGCCTGTCCATATAATCTCTGAGTTTAATGTCATCTCGTTTACATGTTAGGTGGGGTAACCCGCCACATGTTACCTCAACTACCTGTGGTTTCCCACTTTCATGTAAACAGGCCCTTACTCTTAAGTGTTGCTACGTGTCGATAATAGACCAGCTCTTTAGCTTGTTTGTTTTGTTTTCCCAACACAGGTATGTGTTAATACTCAAGAGGACGTTTACTTTCAAACTTCGTCTTTTTCACGTGCATACGTGCGTGGAAAGGGTCAAATTTCCATGGGACCTTAATTGGGGAAACAAAACATTCAGGCTAAATAGGCTTATTATGATGCCTTTTAACTGAATTTCCATTAAACGACCATGTCTCTGGAATGTTTCCGAGATATCATCTTAAAAAAGGTTTTTTTGTTTTTTTCAATTGTAGTCAGACAATAATTTAAAATTATTTCTGTACAATGATAATCATCATCGGTCTCGTTTTATTAATTTCAAGCATAGAATTGACGTAAAGCAGCAATATTGCAACATCGTCATGACATAGCCCCCTTAAGCTCTCTCAAATGTTACCTAAAATAAAGTTGGTACAAATATTGCACAAGGCAGTGACAACGATTCTTTCAAAAAAATTTAATAATCCATAAACAAAAGACAAAGGAAATTTATGTTTAATGAGGGTCTTTATATCTGTTTATGACACGGATAAGGCTAAATTTTTTACACCAAAACATCCCCAAATCTGAATATTAGTGCAAGAATGAGTTGATCTACATGTATATCAGAGATTTTAAAGCATATATGTACTTCTTTTCGGCGAGGATGAATTTCGAAGAATGAACAAACAACCGCAAATTGCACGCCTGAATTTTTTTCAAGAATCTTTACGCAATTGCATAAATTGCGTTCACTGCGACGATCATTTCTTCATTTTCTCTTCATTAATCATAAAGTCACCCCGATTTAATTCAACCGGAATTTTGAACCACACTCCTCCAAAAAAATGAAAAGCCTCATAGCGCATGCAATGGGACTTATAAATTATTCAAGTACTGTTTGATCCTTCTAAACTCATGTTCTTGCTTTCTTAGCTGGCTTCGCGTTTGAAATGGCGAATACTAGAAAACATATATACACCTCGCTTAAAGCTTTCTTTTTACAATATTACGACAACTGAGATTTCTTAGTACCTTTTTCATTTTATTTGCAACTAAACAAACGCTTAAACGCTAGGGTATTTTAAGTAATAAGACGAACAGCAGTAATAAAACACGTGCTGTGAGTGTTTTGAACAGCTTCAAAAACTTCCCCCGAGTGTTTCATTTCAATCGAACTTCTGAACAATGCGTTGGTGTTAAAAAAAAATTATTAATCATTCTTTCGGCCCTTCGGGCCTCAGTTTGATCTATAAAATAGAGGGGCTCTCCCTGGATCCGCAACTGGGATAGCACAAGGTTGGTTATAGAATAAAAAAAAATTGTTACTGTTAGTAGTGATTATGATAAATTTAAAAAAAACGGTGAACAGGATTATTCACAAGCGTCTGTTTTTCCTTTCTCTCCTATGTGTATTCTAGCTATTTTATAGATAACTTATTTACAACAAGACCATTTTTTGTTTTGTTTTGTTTTGAATGACGGTCAGCGGTCAGCGGACAAGATGTTCTTGTGTCCCTGACCTAAACATTTAAACATCTTTTCTTTTAACTGGCCGCCTGCCATTTTTAACTCTTAGGTTATTTCGGGCAGCCAGCGCCCCTATCATCGTCTGTACTATTGTTATAAATTTTTATTTCTTGTATATTATGGGGTGAAATAAAGTGTTGTTGTTGTTGTTGTTGTTGTTTTCGTTTTGTTTTTGTTTTGTGTTTTTTTGCTTAGAAGGCATGCACCGGTGAATGGGCAGGTGTTCGGGGTCGTTGTGGTTATGACATGAACGTAGAACTGGCTGAAGGTCTTAAGGTGACTCTGGGTATTGAAAGACTTTCTTTGTTGTTATCAACCTAACAGTTCCACCGGCAGCTGTTGTTTTATATACGAGCTGCAGCTGAGTTTACTCTATTGCACCTCAACTCAAACCCATCAGTTGTCTTTAAAGAGAAGAACCGCCACAGAACCCTGACCTCTTCTTTCACTTCTGTTGAAATCCTCGTCTTGGTTCGTGACAGGAACATAGATAACTACGTGCTTAGTATTTGAAGTAATATATCAAACATGAGATGCAGTGTTTCATCACCAGATGAAACACCGAGAAGAGAGTTGAAAATACGACGCGCAGCGGAGTATTTTTGACGAACTTCGAGGTGTTTCATCTGGTGATGAAACACTGTGTCGAATGTTTGATATTTCTTCTCAAACAAAATCATTTTTGAAGGAGAAATTAAGGATGCAAATACTAAGCAGTGTTTCATCCGATTTCCAAACACTCATTAAACATTAATTTACTTTGTATTTTCTTAATGAATTATTAATGAGTTTGAGAATTAGGTTTCAAAGTTCGTGCGTCGATCTCCTACCATAAACCATCCAGGGCGATCTTTTATAATTGAACGGCTTTTATTTAGTTTTATTCTTTATTTTTTCACGAACTACTACAACCGGCTTTAAAAGGTTTCAAAAGTTAATCTTGCACTGCATCACAGAAATTCACAAGTCTCTTAAGAGTTTGGTGATAGTTACTGATAAAAATGAGACAAATAAATCAACAGTATAGAATAAAACTTTTCCGTTGCTAAATCAACTAATACCAGATTAATGGTCACCTGTATCCAGCAAATGAGGAACACTACAACGGTAGTAACGGCTATCTTAAGCACTTCACTTGTGCGTTGTTCCTCAGCGTTGGCTACTGAACTGTCCACCTGGTCGATGGGCTAGAAGTAAAGAATCACCAAGAAGACTGGAGGGATGTAGAAAAACACAATATAGCACTTGCTTGGAGGTAATTTGCATATTTGGTTCCCTTGAAGGCTTCCTGCCACTGATTCTTGTACATCATCCCTCCAGGGTATTAAACAAGTTTGACAGCAACAAGATATGACCAAGGAACCGCAATTGCGACGATACAGGTAGCGACAATGAAGAATGGACACTGCTTGCTGGTTATGAGAGGGAAACGAAGTGGAATTACGACACTTCCAAATAGATCCACTGTTAATTATCAGAACAAGGCTCTGAATCAAAACTTTCAAGAAAATATCTCCATGAAAAGTCTGTATCTTGCAGAAGGCCTGACCAAGGATACCACCAATAAACCAGGAGCTGTGCAACCGAGCCAGGCTAGCAGGGAAACTGAAAATTGCAAAGAGCAGATCGGACATGGCCATGTTTTTGATCAACACAATTATCGGTTTTCTCAAAGTTGGTGTTTTGTACATAGTAATTTTTAGGGAGTTATTATAACTCCAAAAATGGAGTAAAGATAACCTCCTTTTGGGGGTTACTTCAGCTCCTAACTTAACTCCAAGTTTGGAGTAATTTTACTCCTGAAAAGAGTTCTTTTTACTCTCAGTCTGAAGTTAAAATAACTCCGAAAATGGGGTTATTTTTACTCCTTACATGGGTTGTTTTTTACTCTTTTTGGAGTTACTTTAACTCTGAAAGTGGAGTAAAGATTTTAGGTACAGGATAACTCCTTTTTGGGGGTTATTTTAATTCCTCAATATCTGGGGTCATTTTTACTCCTGAAAAAGAGTTCTTTAAACTCCTTTTTAGAGTGAAAATAACTCCCCAAAAAATAAGTCCACTGTAAGGAGTTAAATTAACCCCACTAGAGGAGTTATTATAACTCCTTGAAAATTACTGTGTAAACAATTAACATAATGAAAAAAATTTCTAACCAGCCAAACAACAAGGATCAAACTGAGAGCAACTGTTGTTTCGAATTCATTATTACATAAAACACCTGGGGACGAGGACTGTGACTGCGCGATGCTGTAGTTATGTCAGCTCACGATATGACCAATTTACTATCATAGACTAAACTTTTAATGACATAAAAATATTAAAAGATCCTAAAACACTAATTTACAAGCTCACCCTATTATCGACTTTCTAAAATTAGCGGGCAGTCAAAAGCTTGGCTGGCTTTTAAACGGCAGTCATCACATGACCAATTTACATTCCACTATCATATACTAAAATTTTGATGAAATAAAAATATTAAAAAGATCCTAAAATACTAACTTACAAGCTCACGCCATTATCACTTTCTAAAATTAGTGGAAAGCTGTGGAAACACCCTCGGCTAGCGTTTAACCGGCAGTCATCGATGAAATCCCCTTGTGGAATTTTGAGGAAGGGTGTCCTGGAACCTCTTACGCATGTGTGTTAACCGATCTTAAAATGTCAAAAGAAAGCAGTGTTCTAATCCAAGTATAATATTAATGTGGTGAGGTTTCTCGTTCTTTTCTGAGAGTTTCTCAGCTAGGCGTTTGAGAAAGCAGTTGCAGTCGGCTCCCATACCACCGTTGGTTCCAGAAACTAGGGAAGTAAAAGATCCTATTTCAACTTCCAGCACCCTTTCTTGGTACTTCCGCTTTTTCTCCTCCTCCTGCTCCTTAGAGATTGTGGATGTTGCTTTTCCCTGGTTACACTTGGAGTTAACATGCGTTACTCTGACATCAAAAAATGCTGTAACTCCACAGGACCAAAAGACCCCTGCCTTCAAATGCAGTCTTGCCTCCGGGCTTGTTACCGCACCTCTGAGGTTGAATCGCTCATTACCGAGAGGTTGTAGTTGTGGTTCGACTTCAACGTTGGTGCAAACCTTACCAATAAGTGAGGTAAGTAGGTTGCGAACACCATCGTGTCTGAGCGCCACGAACCCTCCCTTTTTGCAGTCGGACAGGGGGCACATTATTGTTTTCTTCACCTCAGAGTCAGTCAGACTTGAGCACCTCATTCCCCCAGGGTATTCAACAAGTTTATAAGCAAGAAAACATGGCGAAAAAACGGCCATTGCGACGATCCACGTAGGGACAATAAAGAATGGACATTACTTCCTATAGAGTAACCAGAGAGGAACGAAGTGGATTTAAAACAGCTCCAGGTCGATCCACTGCTATCAGAACCAGGCTCTGAATCGATACGAACACAGAACAATCTGCAAGAAAGACATGTAGCTTACATAAGGCTTGACTAAGGGTACCACCAATGAGCCACGAGCCAACGTGCAGTAGAACAGGGAACAGGAATGTTGGATACAGCGGGTCGGACATAGCCATGTTTGCGATCAACATATTTATCGGTTTTCATAGACCCGTTTCAAACGTCGTGCTATTGCCGTGCCGAACTATATTGATCGAATTAAATTCGACCTTTGTTGGCAGTAGCGCGACGTTTGAAACCAAGTCGTGCTAGTGCCGAACTCAATTCATAAATTATGATTATTTTAGAATACATTTAAAAGTTTGCTGAATCGTTTCGTTATTTTTTGTGTTTTGTTTTCGGCAACAGCCGTTCTATTCGAGTAAATTAAATTCGTCTTCTGAAACCAAGTCGTGCTAGTTTCATGCCACTGCAGTCGAGGTACAGTCGAGCCAGCTTATCACGGGAGTAGAACGACGTTTGAAACAGGCCTAATAAAGTTGGTTCTTTGTAAACAAGTAATACGATGAGAACATTTCCAATTAGTGAAACAGCAAGGATCAAACTCCAACTGTTAGTCCAATTTTTTTCTGCTTCTGGATTTATCAGACTGGAGCAGGTCTAGGAACTTGATCCATTTTCTGTTGTGTTCATGCTTACTGACTTCTCGACAGTCAGTGTGTTCTCTAGAGACGTGCTTCCACTGAAAAACATCTGCAGTTCAAATAAATAATGGTTTAATTTACAGCTAAATCAAAAAATGTTGGTTTGTTAATTGGCTGAATAATTCGTATTTGTTTTTTAAAACATATTTATTGAGTGAAGTTAAACAACAAAAGCTGCAAAAAATAACAAATGTTGCGCAGAAATATTTATGCGAATGCATTATCCAACTGAAGTATGATTCGAACGCCGTGAAAGTTTGTAAAAGATAAAAAATCATTTCAAATCAGCCTCTTGAAACATCCACGACAAAATCAATAACAATCATCGAAGACTAACTTAAAGTTTAAAGCGTTTTAAAATAAATAGTTACATGCTAATTCGTTTTAAATTTAGACACTTTTTGAATAGACTGGTAATTAGCAACGTGAAGTTCTATTCTTCTTCTAATAATAGCCAAATGTTGCGGGTGTCCGAGCAAGAACAATAACCAAGAAATGGATATACACAGGGGATTTCTTGATTGACATTCTCTCTGCGTCATTTTTTACTTATTTTCATTTTTACGATCGCCAATTATCAATGATCACGTTTCTGTGATGGTGTTCCATTTGAATTTTAGTCCAACACTCGTTTTCTCTGTACTTGCGGATTGAACTATTATTGTCATATTTCAGTCAATTCTACGATCATGTAGAAACACTGCTCTGAAGTTGCACAACGCTTTATTAAGGAAAACATTGAACCTGTTCTTTAGAGCTTTAGACCCAGCTTTATGGTTTCTAAAAATTAATCTTGTACTATATCACAGCAATTTATAAGTCTCTTAAGTGCTTGGCGATAATTACTGCTAAAAATGAGGCAGATAATCGGGTTGATAGCACAGTTTGTGTAAGATATATAACGGGTGACAATTACGTATAGAACAAAACTACATGAAAACCAAATGGAACTGTCCGGTGCACTAAATCTAGCTATCACGAAGTTACTGAAATAGGGTATCAAGCAAATGAAAAACACTACAACGATAGCAATGACCATCTTAAGAACGTTTCTGTTTCTTCTAGTGCGTTGTTCTTCACCGCTAACTGACTGTTCACCTGGATGGGCTTGCATTTTAAGCTTCATCAAGATGATAGAGTAAAGTACCACCACGAGGACAAAGGGGATGTAGAAAAACACGACGACAACTGCTAGGGCGTAATTTTCAAATGTGCCTCCGAAGATTTCCATCCACAGACTTACGCACATCAGTTGTTCTCGGTATTTAACAACTTTATTAGCAACAAGAAATGGCGAAAGAACGGCCATTGCGGTGATCCACGTAGCGATAATAAAGAATGGACACAGCTTTCTAGTTATGAGACGAGAGCGGAGTGGAACTACAACAGCTCCAAATCGATCCACTGCTATCAGAACTAAGCTCTGAATCGAAACAAACGAGGAAGCATCTGCAAGAAAAATGTGTAGCTTACATAAGGCTTGACCAAAGGTTCCACCAATAAACCACGAGCCAACGTGCATCTCTGTGAGTTGAACAGGAAACAGAAATGTTGGATAGAGCAGGTCGGACATGGCCATGTTTGCGATCAACAGATCAATCGGTTTTCTCAAAGTCGGTGTTTTGTAAACTATTAATACGAGGAGAAAATTTCCAACCAGCGCAAAAACGAGGCACAAACTATAAGCAACTGTTGCTCCAATTTTTTCTGCTTCCGGATTTATCAGACCAGAGCAGCTCCAGAAACTTGTAATTGATTCATTTACTGTTGTGTTCATGCTTACTGACTTCTCGACAGCTGTGTTCTCTTGAGACTTGCTTCCAATGAAAAATATCTACTGTTCAAATAATGATTTAATATATTGTATATGTTTAATATTCAACCATCGACAACACTTCTGCGTCCCTGTATTTAATTGTAAGCAAATGCTGCCTCCTGCAGAGGTTTTACCTATTAACTTTGTATAGTATTATTGATCAGCAAACTGAGGCAAATTATTATGTAAGTCAATTAAAGCTTTAGTAGTTCTTCCTAAATGACTGAATGATCAAGGTACATATATATCAAAACGTTAAATAAATACTCCTAAGTGTCGCTAACTGACCTCTTTAGCTCATATATTTTGTTTTCCCAATACACTGGGTCTGTGATAACACTCAAGAGAACTGTTCCTTTCAAATTTCGCCTTAAAAACTGTTTACATGGAGGTGAAGGACCCCAGGTAGGTGACGTAGCCCGCTTAGGTGGGGTAGCTCGTTTGTTCATTTAATCTCTCATTTTAATTTGATCACGTTTACATGATAGGTGGGGTGACCCGCCATATTTAACCTCACCTACCTGGGGTCCCCCACCTCCATGTAAACAGGCCCTTATTTACCTGCATATGTACGCATGGTTTATAAGAAAAAAAAAAAAAAAGCAAAACAAAACAAAACAAAAACAAAAACACAAAGGGTCAAGTTCTCCTGGGACCTCCATTGAAAAAACAAAACATAAAAGATTAAGAGGCTCATTAAGTTGCCTATTTACTGAATTTGCATTATGACTATGTCTCTTTAATGTACCTTTCCATTGTTTCAACAGGTTATTATTTTCAATAAATGGAAGGGCAGGTCACTGACGTGGAACAGGAGGTCATTATTACGAATAATAACCTAATGTTCCATTTCAGTGGCCACAATAATGACCTGCTGGTTCTAAAACAATGAAAAGGTGCATTAAATCGGATAATGCCCTCGCTCCACGGTCCACGATTATTTTAAGAAGGCCTCTGAGCTCAGGCATTATCCTATATGTAATGGTGCCGAGATATCATGTTATAAAACTTATTTTTCATTTGAACTCAGGCAGTAAAATGATTTCAATACAATGTAAATCATCATCGGTCTCGTTTTGTCAATTTCAACTACTTTGTTTCATGATTGTTATATTACAGGGCTCACCTGACCCCCCGGGGGCTATGTAACGTTATTTCCTGATGACGTAAGCACATAATTGACGTAAAAAAGCAATATTGCAAATGATGTCAAATGATCAAATGTTACCTAAAATAAAGTTGGTACAAATCAGAGGGGGGGGGGGGGGGGGGGAGGAAGACGAGGTCTATCAATCAATCAATCAATCAACTTTATTTGAACACGGTAAATGGCTCAGCAAGCTGGTTTTCAGACATGCCGTGTGATAATTACAATTTATAAAAATTAGGACTAGTGATTAACTAACAATAATTAGCACAAGAATTGACAATTTATCTGCGTGGTGGTCAGCGGATAATAGCAGTATTTTTCCCACAGTAAATATTTGGATAGAAGCAGGAGCGGTGAGGAAATGATTAAAAAATTGAACAAATAATATCATCGGCATCTCCGTTTTTCTTGCATATCGTATTTGTCTTTTGGTATTGAAAATGCGGCGGAAACTAAACCGCAACCGTGTTATATCTTATTAAAAATTGATTTTAAAAGAGACATTATTCGCGCCCAAATTTGATTCCCGTACGGTAAACGCTTATTGGCTAATAACATGACAGGTCAAGGAGACGTTAGATTATGTAAATTGGGGGGCGGTTAACGGCTCGTTAAATGAATGTATCAGGCGTTATTTTTTTCCTCTCTCGAGCCAAAGAAACAAAGAAGCAAAAAAAAAAAAACCGCCTGATCTCAGGTTACCTTCATCGCTGAATGAATGGCGAAGACTTATAAGAATAATTTCGAATGACGACAGCCTTTTTAATTATTTCATTAAGATCAAGGATTATATTGTTAAAACAACGAGGTCTCTGGTAGCCGAAACATTTTCTATAGCTTACGTAAAGGTTTTCAGGTTGTTTATTTATTGATTGTATGAAAACACGTGAGCCGTGGACGACGAATTAAAAAAGAAGTATAAATTCAAAGAAACGAAAGATATCACACCGACAAGGGACAAAGTTTCCTTAGAATGGAGGCTGTTTTCGAAAAAGAATTTTGTAACCTGCAGATCTACTTATCATTCTTCATGTTATCGAAAAGCAGACCCGTAAGCAAGGAGGAGGGGGGGGGGGGGGGTGCGACGGTTGCACTCGCACCCCATCTCCTTCCTCCCCCCCCCCCCACCACCACAGAGGTTCACTTTTTTTTATTAATCAGCGACTTAAAACAAAGTGAAGTAGGAATATTGTTCTATTCTTATTTACTGATTGTGTAGTAGAATCCTGTAAAATAGGTCACAAGCCTGGCGTACCCTTTCCACAAAACGTCCTTTAGCCTTCGTAAAGTATAAAAAGGGGATCTAGCGTGCCTACAAGACATTTCTTCATTGCTCAATAAAATTCCGTTTAGAGTTTGTTTGCCATAGGTTTCTGCAAAGTGGTGGATCTGAATTGTTATTTTAACAGTCGGCGAATATGAGAATAGGCCATTTTCACGATGACGACATTTGATTACAACTACCAGAATTCATTTCGTTTTTGCTTTCTTATTTGAATTTGTCAATCCCGCTGAGGATTATAGAACAATAGCTCTAATTTGCACAATAAAACAACAAACTAAAGGATTCTGGTAGTTGTAGTAAAATGACGTCATCGTGCAATGATATTATTGTCCTATTCGCGTCAGCTTTGACATGCTGGACCCAGCTCTTTGTGTTGCTTGGAGTATGTTAAAACTCCTATTCAAGCTACACAACTATTTGTGGAGAAAATGCATTTTTTTTTTCTTTATGGCGACTTTTATTGTTGTTGAAAGTATATAAGTTTTACCACCCCATCTTAGTTTTAAATGCATTTGCAGCCATTTCAGAGGGCTTAAAATTAAAAATGTTCCGGGGGAGCATGTCCCCGGATAGCCCCAGGTGGCACACTTCAACGCATTCCAAGTCAAACCCCCGCCCCCGCCCCCGCCCCCGCCCCCCAATTGTAAACTTGCCTTGCACTTCAGTCTCAGACAACCAAAGCTTTCTCCCCCCCCCAAGAGACTTGAGACGAGTTGCGAGCGTGCATTGAGAAAGCTTATGTGGTTGTAAATTACAGTTTGTAAATAAGTAGATAATTTGAGTTTCCTCCGACAGACATTCAACAAATTCGTACTCCTCGAAGTCTTGATATGAAGCGGTGCCAGATCCTGTAGCAAAGTATTGCAAAAACGACTTGTTCTTCCGAGTGCTCGAGAAACGGGGAAAGAGTCTGCTCTGGGCCGACGCGTGAAAACCCATGGTAACGGTTGATTGACGTCCACCAAAACGCAGGTTTGAACCCGAAGAAAAAAACCTTTGAGGGCGCTTGTTAGTGGTAACCGCTGTCATTGGATTCCTTTTTATAGGGAGTCGTACTTAAATCGGTGCGCACTCATACACAAGAGACTTAAAGGGAACACTCCTAATTATAAATGTGAACAAACTTCTGGTTACAAATTCTAGCATAGCATGTGTATGAGGAATAGAAGAAGTTGTAATTTAAATTTCCTTTGTCCTAGATATAATTATGCGCGGAGGGTGGTCGTTCTTTTTCAGTTCGTTCTATTAAGGATTGGTACTCTATACCAAGATCTCTGAGAGTTTTGGACGGCTACTCACGTTTTAAAGAAAGCCTTTTTGTGAAATTTTTTGTTACTCCGAAAAAAGACTTTTAAAACTTGGCTTGACCACAAAAGGAAAAGATAAAATAATCCGGAAAATCCGTTCGATTGACCTGCTATTACAGCTCTGAAATAAGTGGAATAATTATTCCAAATATCGCCCAGGGGAGCAGAATGTTTGGAAGAAAACGGAATAGTTACTTCATTTTCTTGCGGCGGGAAGTTTTCACCAAGTCGTCAGTGACAATCATCAACATATAAACAAGCTAGAAAACGCATTCCGTTGAAACGGCTAGTTCTCTGGAAGAGAGAAAAAACTCTCAAGCTTATTATAACATTTTTCCTTCCGCAAAAAATGCGAAAAATATACGTACTGAATTTTTCACTCGGTGTCAGGGTAACCCGTAATCCAAACAGTTTAACCTCGCTCGTTAAATCTCTTACAAAAGCACAAGGCATGGTAGTAATAGACCTTTCCCGCATTCCAGTAAACAAATGCACCAACTCGAGTCTCGGGTGGGCAAAATACAGTGATTTGTAGCCTTGACAAAGAAATTCTGTTTCATCTTTATTAAACGTACATTTATGCAATCGATTGAATACCGTTCTGATCAGTAAAATGGCGTCCTAGAATGGAAAATAACTAATGCAAGAGAGAAGACAAATAGAGTACTGTGATCAAAGAGGTCAAATTTGCCGGGATAAAGCATACACACACAAATGACTACAAAAACTACAAAACTACAAAACTAATGAAATCTTGTTCACTAATATAAATCGTTAAGCTCAGAAACAAAATGCAATCAGAAACTCATTATAGCAATCAAAGTGATTAAGGCCAGTCTAAGCAAGCTGAAATAATTTCGCGGCGGAATAGCTATATATATATACATCTAAGCTGGTTAAGGTTGTATGTACAACATACAATAACCATTTATACAAAAGCGGATAATTATGATCCAAACATTAACATTTACGATGGCACGTCTCTTTTTACTACTCTGTTTTACACGTTTCTAATTCTCACTTTTAAAAACAACAGAACCAACGCTAATTCCAACTTGGCTTGATCTCAATAGGAATACATAGAATAATCCCGAGAATCCGCCGTTCTACTGACCTGCTATTCCAGTTCTGAAATAAGTAAAATATATTCCAAATACTACTCTAGGGAGCAGAATGTTTGCAAGTAAAATGAAATAATGGCAGGAAATTTTTTTTCGTTATCAAATTCCTTGCATGAATTTTTTTAGGCCATAGCATGAATATTTTTTTGGGGTTAATTGGCGTACACGATTTTTTTTTTCACTTAATTTTCCCTTGCGCGAATATATTTTTTTGCACTTCGTCGCCCCCCCCCCCCCCCCCATAAGTTTTCTAATGGTCCGTCCCTTATTTGAGATAACTTAAATTAGTTCCCTATAAACATGTCTTTAGTGTTCTTAACATTCAAAGTTAATTTGTTTGCTGACAGCCATGACTGAATTAGATTCATGTCATATTACATTTTATGTTCCACTTCATGTTTTGTCCATTACTTCTGGGTATTACAGCCGTCCTAAGAGAAATTGCATGCTGTATTAATTTTCGGTATTATTAGCTTTTAAAGTAGAGTTGTTAATATTGGTCGCTTTTTTTAAAGAATCAATTCGTTCAGACCAGTGGCGGATCCAGGGGAGACCCCCCCCCCCCCCCCTCTTATTTTTAGACCAAACTGAGGCCTGAAGAGCCGAAAAAAATTTTTTTAGAGACTGCGCCCCCTTATCTCAGGGTCTGGATGACCTCCCCCACCCCCTCCCCCCACCTCCCTTATCTGAAGGTCTGGATCACTACAGACCTAGATTTCACTTAACCTTGCACTGCATGACAGCAATTCACAAGTCTCCTAAGAGCTTGGCGATAGTTACTGCTAAAAGTAAGGCAGATAATCGGGTTGATGGCACAGTATGTGTAAGCCATAAACAGGGCGACATTAAAAGATACCCAAAACTTACAAAAATCCAAAGTCTTTGTTGGTACTAAATGCAACATTAATACGTTAATGGTAAGGGGTATCCAGCAAATGAAAAACACTACAACGATAGCAACGGTCATCTTAAGAACATTTCTATTTCTTCTTGTCCTCTGTTCCTCAGCGTTAGCTGACTGTTCACCTGGATGGACTTGTTTTTTAAGCTTGATCAGGATGATGGAGTAAAGTATTACCAAGACGACAAAAGGGATGAAAAGGAACAAGATAGCAAGTGATAGGTTGTAAATACCAAATGAGCTTTTCTCTCCGAAGGTCACCTCCCACTGAAGCTCGCACCACACTCTCTCTGGGTATTCAACAAGATTGAAGGTAAACAAATGTGGCGAAAAAACGGACGCTGCGAGTATCCATGTACCAACCGTCAAACAGCGACACACCTTGCGACTGATGAGGGGTGAACGGAGTGGAACTACAACAGCTGCATATCGATCCACTGTTATCAGAACCAGGCTCTGAATCGACACTACCATGGAAATTTCAGTAAGAAAAGGGTGTATCTTGCACAAGGCCTGACCAAGGGTACCACCAATAAGCCACGAGCCAACGTGCAACTCTGTCAGTTGAACAGGGATCACCAATATTGGATAGAGCAGGTCGGACATGGCCATGTTTGCAATCAACATATTTATCGGTTTTCTCAAAGTTGGTGTTTTGTAAACAATTAATACGATGAGAAAATTTCCAACCAGCGAAACTACAAGGATTAAACTATAAGCAACTGTTGCTCCAACTTTTAGTGCTTCTGGATTTATCAGACTGGAGCAGCTCGAGGAACTTGATCCATTTGCTGTTGTGTTCATGCTTACGCTAGGTTCTTCGGCAGGTCTTTTCGCTTGAAAATACCTTCTGGCGGTTCTCACTTTGTCCTTTATATTCCACCATTTATTATGTAAGTAAAGACGTAGCCCCTTCAAGCTCTCTCAGATGGTACCTAAAATAAAGAAAAAGAAAATATTATTCCTGACCAGAAGGAAGTGGCAATAATCATGCTATCATTATAGATCCATTTTATGTTGCATTGAATTGAATACGCAATAATTAACAATTATTCCACGCGAGCGCGCGTTGGATACTTGCCTGTACGTATCTTGCTGGCCATAAAATTATCCCATATCAAGGAAGCTAGAGTGGAATGATTGTTTTGTTAAAAAAAAAAAAACACATAAAATATCAATGATCGATTCTTTCCCAACAAAATATGAATAAATATGAATAGACCGAATGAGACATTAGAAACGTCCACATTAGTGCCAAATGTCAATATCAAAACTTTTGCATTTGCGTCAACGCTAAATTAACCGACCTATTGATGAATACTCATTTCAAGAAAAGGCCCCCAATAGTTATGATCTACGTGACCATTAACATTTATGGTGGAACACCTGTTCGTGGTTGATTTACTAAAAACAACTAAGAAATAAGCATTTAACTTTGGCCTCTATTTGTTAACGACGCAAACGGTATAAAGTCATATTTGTATTAACTGACATTTTTCTTTAACGATGCAACTTCATCTTCCCGTGTGAAAACGCCCTAATTACCTCCTATCCTATGCATTTGTTAAAGACGCTTGTTCAAAATAAGGTCCACCAAATTAAAAAGAAATTATATCTTTTTTTTCTAAGACCCCAACTGAAAACCAACCTTTGTTTTTGCCATTAAAAAAAAGTTAAAGGAAAAACCGCAGCTTATCAGATAAAGCCACGCTTTATAGACCATCAATTGCTTTATTTTATCGCTTTCATTTTCGAATTTCTTCATATTGATCGGTCTATGTTTAAGCTGTTTAGTGAAACAGGGTATAATTTTTTTTCCTTCATAAAAACACCTTAGGTTGGTGGCAACTTTATTGCAAATTACAAAACGCATTGAATTTGATTACCGCATCCTGTGTATAAAGACCTGTGTTCCTGTTTTTCGAGTCCGTTTTCATTTTTAAAAAGATGGTTCAATTAAACATGTTTAGTTAGTTTGAATGAGGCACCACACGGCACCAAGACAAGTCATCTTCTCCTTCTAAAGAGGACCTCGTTATCGGCGGCAATTTTGTTTTTGTGTGTTCGTGTTCGTTTTAAAAGTTACTGAAAACTGAATGATAGCACTCAATCATCGCTGAGTTTAATATTGTAAAGTCTACTTTTGGTGGAACCTTTTAGGAACATTGTCAATATAAATGCAAATATTAAGCAATTTTAAGAAATGATTTCTGAGTTCTAGATGGGTCATAATGGAAACTAATTAACGCCCTAATTACCTGCTATCCTATGCATTTGTAAAAGACGCTTGTTCAAAGTAAGTTCCACCAAATTAAGAAGAAATTATATCTTTTTTTCTAAGACCCCAACAGAAAACCAACCTTTGTTTTTTCATAAAAAAAAAGAAAGTTAAAGGAAATACCGTAGCTTACCAGATAAAGCTACTCTTTATAGACCATCAATTGCTTTAACCTGTGTTCCTGTTTTTCGTGTCCGTTTTCATTTTTTAAAACTTGGTTTAATTAAACATGTTTAGTTAGTTTGAATGAGGCACCACGGGGCACCTGGACAAGTCATCTTCTCCTTCTAAAGAGGACCTCGTTGTGGCAATTTTGTTTTTGTGTGTTCGTGTCAGTTTTAAAAGTTACTGAAAATGATAGCACTCAACCATCGCTGCGTTTAATATGCTGAAGTCTACTTTTGGTGGAACCAGTTTGAGGAACATTGTCAATATAAATGCAAATATTAAGCAATTTTAAGAAATGATTTCTGAGTTCCAGATGGGTCATAATGAAAACTACTGGGACTTGAAAGAATCAAAAGGATTAGGTTATATTCTCATTAACCGTCGTTTTATTCGACCTTATTGAAAATTAACTGGAGCTAAACTTGAACTTTGCCATTCTGTCTGCGACTAGAGCAACTTTCACTCCCCAAACTTCTCGTTTGCCAGATATCTTGACATACGCACGCTGACGCATGAAATAATTGTTAAATAAACATTTCACTTTCGCCTCTATTTTTTAATGACGCAAACGGTATAAAGGCATATTTGTATTAACTGACATTTTTCTATAACGCTGCAACTTCGTCTTCCCCTGTGAAAACGCGCTAATTATCTCCTATCGTATGCATTTGTAAAAGACGCTTGATCAAAGTAATGTATCGGTCAAATCGAAGCTTCAACATGCCCTCCCGGGCAATCCCCCTGGCATTTGACTTTTTTGAAAATTATTGTTCAAATTCCCCCCTACCCGGGCCAAAATGCCTTTCAAATGCCCCACATTGGGGTCCATTCAGGTGATCAAATGCCCTCACCCCGGGGACATTTCACAGGCACAAAAATGACAGAAGGACGGCGGAAACGCCTTAAGTTGTCGAACAAAATCTTTATAATTATAACAAAAACTGAGAAACACTGTTAGTGTATTTACTACGAGCAAAAGTCTCGTGCAAAGCGGCGGGAATCGCTGCTACAAGGTCACTGAATGCTCAGCTTTTCTTCGTCATGCAACATACAAAGCGTTCTATAAAAAAGATCCCACCTATTGAGATTACTACATCATGACCATTTCACTGACATGCATCATCGCTCACCTTATTAATTAACATACTTGCAGTAGGTCAAAGTAGTTGACCTGAGCTTTTTATTTTATTTTATTTTATTTTATTTTATGTTGTTGCATTGAATCGCCGGTATATGTATTGTATTTCATTGTAAACACAACAATAAAATACATTCGTACATTCAAAGCCTGAATCCAATATTAAAAATTTTAAAATTTAAATACTTCAAATACGCCACTGAGCTTGTTTAAGCCCTTTCCTCGTAACCAATTGGCCACAAAAGGCACAATCTTTTCCACGAAAATCCTCTAACACCGCGTCCCCCATGATAGCTCGCCACTCCAAAGATTTTACATGAAATCGAGGTAGCAGTTCAAATTCCCCACCCCTAAAGCATGGGGATCAAATTCCCTACCCCCTGGAA